>NC_049980.1:30829419-30855470 GCF_000003815.2 Branchiostoma floridae | reverse complement strand
TAAAGAGCTTTTCTTCCATTGGTCATGACAGAAACCCAGATCTAAGTATAGGTTTACAGGTTCATTGTAACCGAGATATTCCCCTTGTTCTTTTGTGACAATAGGGAACAGTACGGACCATTAGGCTTGAACGTGCCTGCTCATCCGAAGGGACTGCAATCCTTTTTTGGAGTGCATGTCAGGTGAGCAACGGAGCAAATATCAAACTCATGGCTTCTAGTTTCAGAGGCAGGGCTGCTAACCACTGGACTAAACATTTTATGTGTGGGAGAGTACTAATTGACTTTTTTTAGTATTTGTTAACTTAAGTGCCTCAAGTCTTTGACCAACGAGCTCAGTTGTTAACATCAACCTAGTAGTACTAGTAACATAATTGCTTATCTGTTGTATCTGTCATACAAGATGTGAAAATACAATGTAGTCAATTCATTGATAAAAGAAATCATTTGGCCCACCTGGTACACCAAAGACTTGGTTCTGCGGCTGGGTTGACGAGGATCCGTACAGGGAGAGGATGGATTCCTTGGTCGATTTCTTGGGTTTTGAATCGTCCTTCAAAAGGGATTCCTCAGCATTTGATTGGCTGGGCTGGGAGGGAGCTATGCTCTGATTGGTGGAGGAGTTGAAGGCTGCAAAGAGGTCATTGCTTGAGGAGGCGACTGGAGGGCCTGTCGGGGAATCTGTGGACAAATAAAGACAGACAAATAAATACAACCAAACAAACCTCAGGAGGGCAAGGTTTATGGTGAAGAATATTTCTTACAAAATGGTGACAATAACAAACACTGGGTTAGCACACAGTATGCATATGCAGTTGGATAGTATTCTATGGGTCCTATCGGCAGGGCTAGGTAAGTATATTGCCTTTTAGATAATTTAAAAGGTTAGTACATTGTAGGGGACAGCTCATTAGTACAAACATGTGAGGGGAGTATATGAATTACATGTATTTTTTATACACAACCAAAAGTGAAGAAATGGGAGCTTCATTAGTACACCAGTTGGAAATGGGGAAAAAATTGAGCTATTGAAAACACCAACGTTTTTCCCGCTAAAATCAATTCCCAAAGTTAGTACTTTATATAAAGCTTGCTAAAGTTGTTCATGAAATGCATACTGTTAACAGCAGGAATGGTTGTGGATGTGGCTGCAGACAGGAAGTCACCAAAAGGGTCAGCGTCTCCATTTGTCACGGGGCCATCTGGAACATAGGATAAATGTTAACACTCTAATAACTCTATCCTTAATTCACTCAGATTCAACAGAAGTTAGAAGGAACATGCAAACATTAATTGTCTAGTATATACATACAAACAGAGTGGATTCATTCCTCAGGTAACTGGCATCTTTTAAGTTAACCACATTACCCCTCAAAAAGACATCTAGCAAAACCAGTCTGGATGGCAAGCTGAGTCTTTTGCGGTTCGTGTAGTAACCTCTAAAAGGTATTCATGTTGAGATGTTTTCTGAAGGATGTTTGAAGATGTTAGTTTCCTGAGGAATGAATTCCCACTCTGTTTCTTTCATGCCAACATAGTTTAGATTATTGGACAGGCAGGACTAGTACTGGTAAGCACATTCAAGAGAAGAAAGCTGTGTTAGTAGAGCAACACCATTAGTGAAGATTAGACTAATAGCTGTTACCTTAAGTACTGTATGTTCTATGTTGGTGTGAACTGTCTAAACTAGAATCTACAAAGCTAAACCTTAACCCAATGCATGGCAATTATCTGAAGGGGGGGGGGGCAGTGCAATTAGCAGTCCATACTCATGGCGTGATCATCTTTTTGGTTGTTGGCATTAGTGTCTGATTGGTCAGTGTCAAAGGTCAGCAGCTCCACCCCTGCATCTTGATTGGTGGATGGTTGCAGAATGTTATCCATGAGAAGGTCATTTGTGTCTGTAAATGGGTTATGTTCAAGATAGGAAGATGACAGTTAACACCAAATTAGTCCACAAGAATATAATTCATATCAAAGAGAGAAGAGCGTCTTTTGTAGTAACTGGCGTTAGTTGTGTATACCTGTTGAAAGTAATCTTCCTTGGGTTAGAATGAGAGAGGTCTTAATAAGAATTAGGCTATGTTTTTATCTATGGTATTATGTATACAATGTCCAACAAATACTGACTGGTGCTTCACATCAGAATCTGTTTTTGCAGTTCAAAAATAGAATTGAAAGTCAAATACAGTCAAACCTGTACAAAGATCATCAGACCAATGTGATCACTTTTTGGTGATCCCTTAGTTTTGGTTAATTAAATTTTTTCAACTTTCACAAGCATTAAGATTCCTGTCTATCTTAACTACCTGTCCAAGATTTTACTGCCCCCTGAGCTTTCTTCCTGGACAGTTTTCACTGTATATCAATAGCAATAAGTCCTTGGAATTGGGTGATACTATCCGAGACCCAGTAGGGGTGGTCAGCATGCTCACCTAGTCCCAGTAGGTCCATCTGCGGCTGTGCAGGTTCGCTCTTTGCTGGTGTTGGTGGTGCGGACGCAGACTTGGCTGGAGCTGGTTCCGCTTTCACAGGTCTGGGCACTGAGGGGGACTGCTGGGGACAGGTCACAGGTCAGGGGTCAGAGTACTGTACTGTACTTATTCATGGTGGTGGTTTGCTTTTGCAGTTTTGCCTCTTCACTGCAAATTCAGTCATTTTTGTTGAAATTGTGCAAACTTCCCGACCATTTAGATTTCATATTAAAGGCAACTTTTTTAGCCAAACTTTTTTTAAGACCACTTGCTAGTAAACAGGACGAAAATACAGACATTTTCCTCTTACTAAACTGAATACAAACTGTCAATATCATATATCATAGCTTAAAAGTGGATAGTACCAATACCTTTTGCTTCTCCTTAACAACAGATGGGGGAGATAGCTTCTTCTCTCTCCTTTCCTTCTTCTTCTCCCTCGGTTTCTCTATCTCTTCCTCCTTACGAGGCTGGAAATCAGTGAAGACAGAAGATGAATTAGACAAAGAGCTTCATGGCAGACTTGGAACTTTTGTAGATACCATCTGGTGCATTTGAACTTGCATCAGTGGTTCCTTTGATTGCCTTTTCATCATTGTACATTCAGGAGTTCATGTTATCATCATGTGCAAGTTCTAATCGTAGAAGTTTGCACTAACAATAAACATGCATCTTGACTCTTGATTTGTGCAATACAACAATCATGGAATTAACTGTTTGCTGTGTCTTAGTACTTACCGTGCTATTTTTCAAATATATTTTTTTCATTGTTTTTTCCATTACTATCATTCCTAACTTTTTCAAAGTGTAGACATGCAATGTGTGGTGCATGATAGCAGTAAACAAACAAAACCAAAATCATATCAAATCAAAGCAAATCATACAATTATATAACTGTAATTGATGGCAAACATAAGCTTATAAGATCAAATAGATACGTTATTTTGTGTCAATCTCAACGATTTTTCACAACAGAATCCTGTCCAACTGTTCATGTACTACCTTGAGATCAGATGGTGTGATGATATGGGCATTTTTGTCGATGTATTGCTTCCTCTCATACTTGGACCGGATAAATTGTTCCAAGGCGCTGAGTGACGAGTTAAGATTTTAATAACTTTGTTTACTTGTAGCTCTATGCACTGTTAGCATTATATCAACATCTAAAGATATTGAAACACATGAAAAAGTATGTACATGTATTACAAACCCATGGTCTTATACTACTTGTTTATAAAGTCAGTTTATCTTGTTTAACCTTAGCCTGTTTTCAACTTTTCTAGCTAGGTGTTCAAAAGGGCACCTAAATTTTTAGGTTAGGTTTGCCAGCGTACCTATTCCCAAAAAGGGATTTTGAGCCATGTCTGATTCAGTTCTTTCTAAGGGTTGGTTGACATCAGGTTCTTGTAGTATTTGTTTCCTGCTTTGTCCCAAAAGTGTTTCTTAATCATTGTATGGATGGAGGCACATGATGTTGAAACCATTGATCACTTAGTGACATCCTACATTCAAACATCTACAAAAAACTCCCTTTCCCACAGAATAATGAAAGAGTAAAGGATACGAGTCTGTCTGCGGCCTTCTGAAGCTGTCGGGCAGACGCGCCTCGTACACAGCTCGGGCCTGATAGTTCCCCACTTCCTGCATCATCTGGGAACAAACACAGGGTCAGAACTTGATGGGTGGTGAAGTAATACATAACAATACATTGTTGGTAGTACTACTGTAAATGTGTTTAAGTTTGCGGGGATTTAATTTCGCGTTAGCGGGAAAATGGACTTTTCGCGGTGGTTTTAATTTCGCGGTAGCACCATGCACTGTAGTCTCTTACTGTTATGGAAAAATGTTCGCGGTGGTTTTAAATTCGCGGTGAAGCGGCCGCCGCGAAAACCGCAAACATTAATCCACCGCGAACATTTCTGCATTTACAGTATATGGCAAGTCACTGTTCGCAAATAAATGGCATCAAGAATGAAGATATATCTACACAAAATAGTACACTTTACTGCATTTTTCAGAAGAGCTACACCTCGACGAGTATGCTACACGCTTATCCGAGTTATCCAAAAGATCAGGGGTCCATCCCTGTATGAGTGCTAAAACAAACCTCAGAGCCCTGTCTCACATACAAAACTAGTGTGTCATGCCTTATGACAGTTTACTGGGTATGTAAAATAAACAAACAAACAAGCAGACAAACAAAAACCTCCCTTTACCTGTATCTGCTCGGGTGTCCATGAGTCCAGGTTGACAGACTTTACGCGTGAGATGTGCACTCCCAGGTTACGGTGGATCCCGGCACAGCGGATACACAGGATCAGGCAAACAAACAAACAGTTCCCCTTACCTGTATCTGCTCGGGTGTCCATGAGTCCAGGTTGACAGACTTTACGCGTGAGATGTGCACGCCCAGGTTGCGGTGGATCCCGGCACAGCGGATACACAGGATCAGGCAAACAAACAAACAAACAAACAGTTCCCTTTACCTGTATCTGCTCGGGTGTCCATGAGTCCAGGTTGACAGACTTTACGCGTGAGATGTGCACGCCCAGGTTGCGGTGGATCCCGGCACAGCGGATACACAGGATCAGGCAAACAAACAAACAAACAAACAGTTCCCTTTACCTGTATCTGCTCGGGTGTCCATGAGTCCAGGTTGACAGACTTTACGCGTGAGATGTGCACGCCCAGGTTGCGGTGGATCCCGGCACAGCGGATACACAGGATCAGGCAAACAAACAAACAGTTCCCCTTACCTGTATCTGCTCGGGTGTCCATGAGTCCAGGTTGACAGACTTTACGCGTGAGATGTGCACTCCCAGGTTGCGGTGGATCCCGGCACAGCGGATACACAGGATCAGGCAAACAAACAAACAAACAAACAGTTCCCTTTACCTGTATCTGCTCGGGTGTCCATGAGTCCAGGTTGACAGACTTTACGCGTGAGATGTGCACGCCCAGGTTGCGGTGGATCCCGGCACAGCGGATACACAGGAACAGGCCCAGGTTCCAGGACGCCCATCTTGGTCCTTGAGGAAAGGAAAAACCAGATCTTGTTCACTCGTGTATTCAGGCTAACATACACTTAGAATTTGCAGGTGCGCAATTGTTTTATTTTCATGGTTATATATGCAGTGACCTCTTCAATGCGAATTCAAGACACCCTTTGTCAATAAAACAATGGTGCAAAAATATCCCATGTTTCAGGTATTATAACTTAAGAATGTGTCATGAATGTGCATTTATAATGTATTACTACTGTACTACAGAATTGCTTCAGACAAAAAACTGAAAAAAACCCTCATTTTCCCAACATGAAAACCTCATTTTCCCAACATGAAATCTCATTTTCCCTAGCACTACTGCCTAATCAAATCCCCTTGAAATACATTTGTAAATGAATTTTTCCGTATCTGAGACATTGAAATGTCTTTATTTCAACAGTAGTTTATACTAATTGTGTATCCATTGAGAGAAATGTAGCAAGCCTTTGCCTTCTTGTCATGTGGCATTCCTTTTGCACATACATACAAATACCGCATGAAAAATTTATAATTCATGTCTTTCATAAATAAAACATAAAAAAATGCAATGAATGTCACATTGGTATGTCTCAGTTTTCCTCTACATTCATGATGGAACTTCACAATTGACTGTCGGTGAGATATGCAGTAATGAGTTAACTCATTAGATAGTACATGATGTATGTTGTGTTGACAACCAAGGCCCTGGCTCCTTCCACATAACATTCTGGCACAGAACGTAATGGATACATGCTCTGTCTCGTGTTTACCGTGTGTACACATTATTTGCTTTTGTCCAAAGTTCAGATCAAAAGGTAAGATATAATAGACAGCAGACAGCGACTGCACATGATAAAATGCAGCGTTGAATCTTTCTTTAATTCTGATGTGTTATTTTTAAGCGGTCAAAAATTGACTCAATAGTCTGAATAGATACAAGTCATTGTGGCCCAGTAAGAGGCTTAAAGAGCCAGAACCTTACTTTTGTTTAAATGAAAATGCCTTTTCTATGGCATGACGATGTTTTCCCCAAATGATAACAGAATTGTACCAGAATACCAGAGTTGTTGTTGTATAAATGTACCTAAAGACTACAGGTATCTTCCTCCCTTCTTTTTGTTTATTTTCGTGGAGACATTCAAATTCATGGTAAGACTCGGAGGTAAAACTAAAAGGTTTTCGTAGCATTTCAAGTTATTAATTCTGTAGTATAGAACTGTGGTAATACATAAAAAATGTATATTTGTGTTGTCGTGAATTTGTGATGGAGAGGTCACCATGAAATATTGAAGACTATTTTTTCCTGAAAACTACTGTAAATGCAGAAAATGTTTGTGGTTTCTGTGGCGGCCACTTAACCGCAAACTTAAAACCACCTCGAACATCTTTCCATTTATAGTATGTGACTACAGTCTATGGTGCTACCACAAGCTAAAACCACCAGAAACACTCCATTTTCCCACTCCCGCAAACTTGAAATATGCTTTTACACTATATTTCCAGGAACTGGAAGAGATGTAGACAGTGGGCGAGACTTGAAAGTTTAAGGTGTGCAAATTATAAATGAACAATTTGCTACAAGTACAACAACAACAACAAGAGTCAAAGGAGTTCTACCTCCTATCCTGGCCAAGAAAGCCTGAATCTTTAACCTTGTAGTTACGACAAGGAGTTTGATAGGGCAGAAACCGAAAGATTTGACAAAAATTTATAGATCCGGGTCGCATACAGTCGGCTTCTAGCCCCCCTCCCCCTTCCGCAAGGAAGTTTCAGACAGAACCCGTATTCAAGTCAATTTCACCTTGCGGTAGACCATTAGTTATGCCAGGTTATGACATCCTCTGTCTGATCATGATGTATTCGAAAGTTGGCTACACGCGAGGAGACATTTTTGATGAGCGAAAGTCCTGTGGGACCCGATAACTCCGCCCTCCCACCTTCAAAAAACGTTACGTTACCCCTGCCAGGTGAAGAACTATCGTTACCTTTCGCCTCGCAATCCACGCAGTACTTGTTGTCTTCTTCGCGTAAAAGCTGCGCTAGGATGGCCTGGTGTTTCTCGTTGAGTTTCTTCTCCCTTTCCCTCTCTTTCTCGGCTTTCTGTCGCGACATTTTGGCGGTGAAAGGAGGGACAAAATGTAGGGAAGGTTGACACTCCCGGGCGGAACCGGACGAACTGTTCAGTAGGCAAGATGGCACCCGGAAATCAGACGTGGTTCCTCCGCGACGGACTACTTTCTTTGACCGGCACACACCGATGGAAAGAAGTCGCCTCCATCCACTTGACAGTGAAGTTCAACTAAATATTACAAAATAGCTTTATCAGATGGAATGACAGGTTTATTAGGACTAGAGAAAGGTAAAACATCAAGGATTGACGTTTTAATACTCTGGGCGGAGTACTACAATTTGCCGGGGAATCCCTGTCAGCACACTGCCGGAAGGACGTCAGGATGACACATGTTCCCTGAGGGTGACCCACCAGTGGCGTGTCTTGTGACTACGTCACTACACAAAATAACAGAAGCGATGACGATAACTTTTCGATTTATCTCCAAGAGTCCTATTAAATCTATGGACATCTTTTCTACGTTTTGATGTTCTTGGCATTTTACTTGTAATCATGTAAAAGAAAACATTGCTGGCATGCCTTGTTTCCAGAGAACTCAAGTCGTAGCTTTGACAGCAAGGACATAACTTTTTATTTATTCACCTGTTTATAGGGGGTGGTATCAAATGGCAGTACTCCAAGCCTTAACAATTTCCACCATAACACCACTATACTTCATTACAAATCAGAAGTCAGAACATTTTACCACACATTTTATTCATGGGCATAACGTTAATACATAACATGAAAAGTATGTACAATACATGTAAGTCCTTGTCCTTGCAAGAAGTCTAAACGATGACTAGTGACTCGTGTCATCAGTTCATTATACTCCCCTCCCTTTATACAATGTTGTGTTTGCCTGGTATCCTAACCCATTATAGCTGCCGTGTTTCTTTATCCTCTCACAAATTTTGCTAATGAGTTTGAATACAAGGCTAATGTTGGGCATTTTCGCATTCTACTTGCCAGACTGCAACTTTCCTGGCAAATACACTTTTCTCATATATCCAATTTTTCAAACATTTTCACCACACTGATATGTGCATCTAGGTTTCTCCATCAGGATAGTACAGTAACTAATACTTTCAAGCCAAGATCATGGATATTGGAAGGGAAGTCAGAGAATGCTGACATACATGATACCCCAAGGAGGTATAGAACCCCCTTGCATACACTTATGTCAGATTCTAGCCGTACATAAATATGAGAAAAAAAAAGAAGATATTAGAGCTTTCCTTCACATCAACAATCTGCAATAGGTGTCATATTTTGTCAATTAGATACAGTGCCTGATAAATGTTGGTGGCAAGGATGCATCTATTTGAATTGTTTTCATCAACATCATCATCATAGTCTGACTGGCCAAATATACCATCTATCTTGAGATATCTTTGCCTCTCTTTCACATCTTATCTGTATTCGTTTATCACAATAAGGTACTAGTATTTGGGAATGTTCCCGAGCTTCATACACCACATACATGTACATACTTTAACACTTCAACAAATGTGTCTGGCATAGGTAATCTTAAACATTACCTGTCCTTCTGCAGGTATACAGTACTTAAGTTCAAGCCCTGTGGCTATAAATTGTTTATACATAAAGAAGGATGACAAAGCGGTACTCCTCACGCACAAACATCACATGTACATGGAGTACAATTGACCAGGTCAGATGCTAACACTATACCCAGTAGAAAAAAAAACAATGCCAAAGTTGGAAGTTTGTATACAAGAAAGATCATAAAGTACTATTATTATATTAATTCAAAACGCTTGGAAAACAGTGTAGTGGGAAGAACAAAGGGCTACACATTCTGCAATCTCCTTCTTTTTGTGGAACTGGGTGGGTTGGCAGGACTTGAGGGGCTGGATGACGCTAGCTGCCGCGTCCTTTTCCGCTTGGGCGAGCTGTCAGGTGTGTTGGTGGTTCCTGTCCCGGCTCCACGGCTGGACTTGGCACCACCTGGCGACAAGAGAAAGGAGTGATCACTTTGGAATTCTATAGCCTAGCTTTTAATAGCAGTCTCAAGTTTTACATACTACTTGCATCAGGGCTGGCTCCTTTTTTTTCCATCCCACTCATTTGGGGAGCCCATGTTGTTGATTTTCCTTGTTAAATATGTTGTTTCAAGCCTATGAAAATACATTTTAATGTCATTTTTGGGATGTATGGCATAAAATTATTTCCTGTCCCAACAAGCAAATTTCCGTCCCGGGATGGAAGGACGGGTCTTGGAGACAACCCTGAACCTTTGGTCTTTGTCTTGCCATACTTCTTTTTTTTTTACATTCATCTTTTTCCATTTCAGTGATTGAATAGTACACAAATACAAAAAACAAAACAAAAACAACAAACATTTCTTTTGAGCCAAGACAGGTTGTATCTGCTTGATGCTACAGTATTCTACAGAGGGTGTACCTGTTCATTATGTGTCTTGTTTTATTTTTTACTCATTTGAGGTTTGTCCCCTTCTATGTTGTGGACATGTTGTTCTTAACTTACTAGTAGTTTTCAAAGGGAATGACAGTTTCAGCGAATGTGTTACTGAAAAAATAATCATTTTTAAATTTTTAAACACTAAAGACAGACAAGCATTCGATCAGTGTTATACACTTGGCCTAGGTAGACAGAAGTACATGGAATATTTCTCTACTTATTTCAGGTAGTATTGTTCTGTTGTTACATGTGGTCAATGACCTTTTTCTTTTCTTCACTTTCTGAAAATAGAAAAGTATGCAATCACTGTTATACACATGTGCTTACCCATTTCTGAGTCCTTGAGAGAAGCTGTGTCGAACGAATCATCAGGATGCCTGATCTCCTCGGGAAGAATGAACTCGATCTGGCTGTTTGGGAAAGGCAGGATTTCTGAGTCATGCTGAAAAAAAATATCATATGGTAATTAGCCACTTCTCTAAATTTGATTCAACTGAAGTACAATCTAGCCTTGCTGCCGAATGGGATACCTATGCTAAGTGGAACATATACAAGTTTAGTTCAGTTTATCCATCCGGTGACACTATAAAGTTCTTCCAGACGACTCTGTCGCTCACGACAAACAGGAGGTCTCCGTCTTGGAGTCCAACATCTTCCTCAAACACACACAAAATGTAAAGCCAAACCTATACACAGGACCATCTGACCAATGTAACCACTTTTTGGTGGTCCCTTACATGATTACATCCCATTCCATGTTCTTATCATTCTGGTTCGGCACTAAAGTATATTGTCTACAGTGACCATCTGTCCACATAGACCAGAATACTGTAATTCCTGATTTTTTCAACGTACTTTTATGTTCACAGCTTTCATGGTGATGACTGTAACATGAACTTATCATTACTGATAACAAATAATACAAGATACTTTTTTATACGCACCTGCCACCACCGTGAACATTTAGTTCCAAGAACAAGTTAAATTTTCTCAGACTGTGAAAGTTTGGTACTGAGAAGACAAGGTGAATTACAGTATATCTGTCCCAGCAGTGGTCACAGGGCCAATATCATTGGTATTGTCCATTCCATAGTTGACATCAACAACATTATCAGTGGAATAGAATTAAATAGCTGATCCCGTTCTTGTATGAATACTAGTAATTCCTTACCAGTGCAGGCATGTCATACATGTCATCCAGATGAACCCAGATCTGCTGTGCACTGATGTGTTTGTTCACCATCTGATTCAGTTTTTCATGGATACACGCCATCTGGAAGTGTCTGTTCACACCTGTACAACATAAAGGAAAGAAAAATGATTATGACTATCTGGCATTTGTTTTGTGGGTTCGAATCTGACTGCCATGCCACCGATCTTGTGCCCTTGGGAAAGGCACTTTACACAGCTTTCTTCACTTTACCCAGGTGAAAATGAGTACCTAGCTTCGGCAAGGGCCGTCCCTCAGATAGGACGTTAAATGGAGGTCCCGTGTATGGGAAGAGCCACACCCATGCACGTTAAAGAACCCCCACACGGGTGATGGTGCGGTGTGCGTTGGTGCAAATCCTTCTGTCGGGAGTTGGTGATTCACAAAACCCGAATGGAGGCCTGGCAAACCTCTGTCTCGTATCAGCCACATGGTGATTTACATCATTCACCCGGACGGGTGCGTCACCCCGTAAGGGGCGTTATAACCCGTCGTGTGTAAACATGTGCGAACATGTACAGGGTTAGCCCTTAGCAATAGCCTACAGCTAGTTGGGCAGCCCTGGCTGTTTGTTGACAGCTGAACAAATACATACAGTGTTGGTGTCTGGTCCACAATGTGTTATTTTGCAAGATTGCAGCCTCTTCTGCTGTACGTTTAGCTTCTGTATCAACAATTTCATTGCCAGCAATCCCTATATGTCCTGGAACTCAAGTCAGCTGTATGTCGAAGCCCTTTTATAATATGCTTCAGTCTGGTTCAGAGCTTACTGTAAATGCAGAAATGTTTGCGGTGGATTTATGTTCACGGTTTTCGCGGCGGCCGCTTCCCGCGAAATCAAAACCACCGCAAAAACATTTTTCCATAACAGTACGAGACTGCAGTGCATGGTGCTATCGCGAAATTAAAACCACAGCGAAAAGTCCATTTTCCCGCTACCGCGAAATTAAATCCCCGCGAACTTAAATGCATTTACAGTATTTGCTTTTGACTGCATGTATTGTGTTGCTGTATACCTGCATGTTGTTGTTGTTGTTGTTCTCGTTTAACGTCTATTATTTTGCTAGACGTGGCCTCTTGGTGCGGAGCAACACATGGTTCGCTTTTGAGTCATTTATAGTCTCTCTTGGTATTTAACTCTTGGTTCCTTGTGCTTGAGAGTTGTTGGAGGAGTTTCTAGGAGAGTACGTCGAAACGGTGTGTACTCTCAATGTACTGGGAGAAGGCCATGTACATCTGTTTGTTAATTCCTTCTGAAAGGTCTTCTCTCATAATTTCCAGCCAGCGTGGTATACCATCTTCAGTCGAGGGAGGAGTACTAGAGTATGCTTCTACTTGTTACACCCCCTGTGATATTCTGTATTGCAGCTTTGCAGTCACAGAGCAAAATCAATTGTTTGATAGTAGACTGTCGTCTGATTGGATCCACTGCAAGGTGTATGCAGTTCGCCCAGAGACAGATCTTTATCTGAACCCGTAACCATCTAACAAAGCACCTGACCCCTCCCCATATGCGACTTTTATACTTTAATTTCTACTATAAAACACTCAAAACTGACCAACAGGCTTGTGTCCTCTCATCGCCTGGAACAGGTTGATCTCCAGATCCACGTTCCAGTCGACTGGAGGTGCGCTGTCGTCAGTTTTCCGCGCTTCACGTCCGGACGCTCGCTTCTCGCGCTCTTTTCTCTCACCTGCCGCCATCTTGGGTATGGACTATTATGCTTCAGGAGAGGATAGAACTGAATATTAAAATTTATGTATAGTAAATTCAACCATAATGAATTTGAAATATAGCTTAACAAATGCCATACTAAAATTACATCAGAAAATTGGTATAAATAATGTCATAAGATACACTAAAAGTTTACATAGAGAAATATATTTAAGCCGACCCCCTAGAGTAATGTAATATGGACTCTTCCAATGGAATCCCTATCGCGCCTATCGCGCATGTCCATTTCTTGGAAACTTTTCAAGAGCCAAGTTTAATGGAAAAGTTCTGGGGGGTTCAATTTTAATAAAAGGATTAAACAAGTTAATTGGATCACTTTAAATGACAATTAAGTGTAGGAAATTGTGTAAACAAAGGAATGATATTACATTTGTACCAATTATTTCATAGTTCTTACAAAAATATTTACCCAAAATATTTTTTAGTACACTTTCTCCCCTTTTATATAGTGGCATGGTCTTTATTGCTTTGTCTCCACGCTGTCGAAAGTTGAAAAGACTTGCGCGACTGTCACTTTTTAGCTGAACCGTTTACTTTCGTTTTAACACTGTTTTTCGACTATGGAGGACTGGGACGCCGAGATAGATGACTCGGGATCCGGGGGAACAAGTTTCCAACTCGGGTCCGGGCCAGGCTTTCAGCGTGGAGTCAGTCAAAGTACGGACAGTCATCGCCGTCAAACCGAAAGCAACGGTCCGATGGGCTTTGGTCGAGGAGGAGGAGGCGGCTGGGGAGGGGGGACACAACGCAAGGACGCCGCCGATACCAGAAACCACGGCTTCGGTCGGGGGAGGTGGGGAAGCGACGCGGACAACTGGAGAGACCCGGGCGGGTCTAACACGAGCGTCGGCTTCCGTGGCCGAGAGCGTCGGGAGGATGGCGATCGGTTCACGGGTGGGGTGGGGAGGGGAAACCGCTTTGGCGACACTCGGGAAGGGGGTAGCTCTTGGGACCCATGGGATGGCAGAAACAGGCAACGGCAGGACGACCGTGGAGGGTTCGGAGGAAACCGCGATAGAAGAGGAGGAGGGTTTGGCGGTCAGTCATCCCAGGAGAAAGGCGAATCGGGAGACAGGAAACTCATCACTATAGCCTCTGCTGAGGTCGGCAAGTTGATAGGTAAGAAATCAACAAGTAGGTCACTAGGTGTCCGTTACTTTGCCGTCAAATAAGACCATGTGGCCTGGGCAATGATCTTCTGTTTAACACAAATAATTGCTATTTTTTATTTATTTCCATCCAACTATTCATTTATTCATAATTCATTCATTTGGAGAAAGGGCATACTTATGTATTGTCATTTATACACGGGTCAATTCATACTATCAAGTTCTGGTATTGAAGTGTTAAACATTGTTATTGTGACTAACTAGAGCATTGTCATTGTAACAAAGACTCACTAAAGAAAACTTTCCAATTGCTACCTGAAGAATCATACCAACATGCATAAATTTACTAACATTGGTCAGTCTGTAGCTGCTAATAATCTGCTGTATTGTGGTTTAACTTTAGTAAAAGAAGAAAGGAGACACCAAGTTTTCTTTTATTTAGTTATTGTCAATTTGTTCTAATGTATATATTTTGTACCAGGCAAAGCTGGAGCAAACATCAATCGCATACGAGATGAGAGTGGAGCTCGCATCAATGTAAGTACCCCAAGCAAGTTTAAATTTTAAGTGGGCATGCGTAGCATTGTGTGATATGGCAAATTTGAAGTCACACTGGCAGTACTTGGTAAAGAATGGCCAGGGGCTTTCCCTCGATGTTACAACAATCTTTTGTTTGAGTAGGACAAATTTTGTCAATTTCTGGCGCATTTTGCATTTAAACTAAAAGATGTGTTTTCTTGGACATGACATTTCAAAAACACAGGCCAACAACTCCCTTGCCATTTGATTATCTCACCAACAGTTCCTTGTGTCCCTCCCCAGATCCGTGACCAGGGTATTCTGGAGACTGATGTGGAGTTGGTGGGGTCACCTGAGGCCATCGAGCGGTGTGAGACCATGATTAACGACCACCTGCACCCAGAGGACAAGATCAAGCAAGAAATGGACAGTAAATAGCAAATAAACAAGCAAAATAATTTATTGTAGTGAACAGTCTTTTTAATGATAGTTAATTGAAACGGTCTGTGTGTTGGTTTCTGTGTGTGTCTTTAGTTCTAAAAACATTTTGTTTCATAGTCGTCTTGACTTTGATGATGCTTGTCTTGTCGTCTTGGAGGTTTTTGTATTAATTTTAGATGGCACTTTCACATGCTTGCTTTAATGCTGCTATGTCAAATTCTCATACTTGTCTTTTTCAGAAATGACTCTGGAAGCTCCAGCGTGAGTATGCTTAATGTTACATTGCCAAGCCAATTTGGATCGTAATGAACTCAATAACATGAAAATAATATTTTGTTCAGTGATGTTATATTACTTGCTATAAGTCCAATGTAACTCACCATAAACGTACTCCGCAAGGCAACACTAGCTTCCTTTGCCATTTGAAATGTCTAGATTTTTTTTTTTGCCTTGAAAATGTGGACACTGGAAATAAAAAGTTAGTTTTATTAGCTTGTATAGTCCAGTAGTTAGTGACCATGCCAAAGGACTAAGATAAGCTCTTCAGTGAGTTAAACTTGGTTTGAAATAATTTTTCTACTGTCATAATGTCCTTTTGTCCCCATGCAGCCCCAGGATCAACTGGAAGGAGCTGCATGCCAACAGGGAAGCCAACGAGGCCAAGAAATGGGAACGTGAGTAGGCAGTCATGTTATAGTTTTGTTGTTTTGTACTTCGACATTGTCAAGCTAGAAGGCAATAGAGTACCTTTACTGAGAAATACATGTAATGGGTGTTTCTCTAGAATTTTTATCCCCGAATAGCACATAATTAGCTTCTTGTGTAAAGCTATCTCTGTCTAAAAGTAAGAGTGCCTAAGTGATTACCTTGACTTTTGTTGACCCAGACTGCCCACAGATCAAAAAGAACTTCTACTTTGAGGACCCAGGAGTTGCAAATATGACACCTGAAGAAGTGGAAGAGTTCAGGTGAGGAAACTTGGAGTCTTCATTCTTCTCCTTCATTCATCGACTTTGCTAGTCACTCATACAGTTTATTTTTCATGACCCTAAGAGCCTCGCCTGCCATTTATACATTTTACCATGGGGAGGCTCTGCTATACCGGTCTGATATCACTTTTGTGGGTGTTGCCTCTAACCAGTTGTCAGCCAGTCGGGGAATTGGATTCTCCTGAAGTGAATAAGAAGTTTATTTGCAAGTTCGTGCCCGAGGGCTAATTGCAAGTACATGTACATGGTATAAACATAGTAGATATACAAGTGACAATGGACAGTTATAAGTATAAGTAATAAATATTTCTCTGATTGGCTTTTAGCTGCTCAGGGTTCTCCCAAGAATTTTTTAGTATAGTGGAGGGGCTGGCAAAAATAACCCGAACCAACGTGCTGCGCTTTCATGAAAATGGGTTCAGTTTGCATGACAGAGGGTGTCAAATACTACGTCAAGTATAATATATTATAGTGATTCCTTTGTTGTGAAGTGGCAAAATGACTATTGTTTTAATCATCGCCCATTCACAAGTTTTTGAGACAATGCACACTGGAAAAGTGATGCTACTTGGCACAAAAGTCTGTGAATTTTCATTAATTTTAGCAAAACTAACCAAGAAACACACTAAATTTCAAATGTAGTATAGTGGAGCTGGGCTAGGAGTATAGTGGAGGGCCTCCATTATTCCATCCTCTGTGGAGGACTCTGCTGCTTATATGCCATGCAGGCAAACATGGCAGCCTCAGCCTGGTTTAATAGAGCCTGGGCAATGTGTACTGTATAGTCTGTGGGTGAGGTTCTGTAAAGGAGAATGTCTTTTTTACTATGCCTTTAAGTTTTGGACTCAGGTTTCCATACTGCTTTCCTCATGCAGGAAGGCAAACAACAAGATCACATGTACCAGTGAGTCAGGAGACCAGGTCCCCAACCCTGTCAGGACGTTTGAGGAAGCTTTCGAGCACTACCGTAAGTCCTACTGTTTAGGGGTATAGACATACATGAACAGCTGCTATGCTAATCTGTGTAACACAAACTCTGCTGCCCGGGGCTGTAACTGGCCCCTCCCCGCAGAGGCCAGCGGATGTTGGCCGGGCTGCTATAAGCGAGATTTAGCTAGGCTACTGCTATGCTGAGTACTGAGTACTTGAACAGTTGTAAATTTGTGTAGTTGCAGTAGGCAAGAAGTGGTAGAGAGGCAGGTATGGCAACGCTGGGTGTATATGCACTTTTATGCTCCTGGATATTTGTATTGGGTTACAGTATTCTCCACAGACTGTTGAACAACATACATGTATCAACTATACTGGTTGTCAAATGAAGGGTGTTTCTTTCCTTTTTCTCCACATTATTTTGCCAGACATCAGGAAAATCTGGGGCCAATAAGCACTATTCTTCTGATACTGTACAAACTTGAGAATGTGTGATACTTGACTTACAATGGTCCATTTTGCTACAACGCTTAATAAACTTTTTTTCTTCCACATACAAGTCAACCCATTTTGTTCTTTCTTCCAGCCGAGATCCTGACTGAAATCTACAAACAGAAGTTTCAGACTCCCTCACCTGTTCAGAGTCAGGCGTGGCCCATAGCACTGCAGGGGAAAGACTTTATCGGCATTGCTCAGGTAAACAAAGATTCAAACAAACAAACAAACAAGTAAATAAACAGCTTGCACTTGAATTCAACAGTCAGAAATGGCCAATAGCCTTGCAAAAAATGACTTTGTTGTGAGACATTGCTAAGGCAAACGAACAGTAGATATATACAGATAAAAACTTACATGTATGTTCCCTCTACAAAGTTTCAGATGACCAATTGCCTTATAGGGAAAGGAGTCAAATGGTGTTGATGTGGTTGGACAGCATGGTAGCCATCTGCCTTTATAAGACTGTCTGTTATAGTAATACTAATAGACTATTTACCATATACGTAATCTTAACGAATGACTGTCATGTCACCACATGAATGTTATTATCTGGTGTATTTGCAGTCAGTAGGTACCCAATATTTGGGTAATGAGGATGACTTACGTGGTCGAGGCGCCTCCTCGAGCACAGGACCCCCGTCTTATGTCCCTTCCAAAAGTCGAATTCATGAACAACTTCAGAGATCGAGGGGATCGGGTGTTTCAAAGCGCCACATGGTTTAGAAGACTGTTTCTTGTATTTCAGACAGGAACAGGGAAGACCCTGGCATTCCTTCTTCCTGGGCTTATCCACATCGACCTGCAGCCTTGGTGAGTTTCACCTACAAGAGATTTTTTGTAGAGGCTGTCCTACATTGTAGATATGGGCTTAGAAATTGCATATAGTTTTGTTTTTAATGATAAAGATTGGTTTTGCAGTAAAAACTAAATTTTGCTGAATTGAACAACTGTATTTAACCTGCTTGGATTAGTATACATTACAATCTACTCAGATGAGAAAATATTGTAGTGCTATGCTGACAATGATTGAAGTTTATACAAATCACCATATTGAAAACATTGACAGTATGTTGTCCAAAATGCCTATAATTTGTACAAATGTACAGTAATGTTAATTTTTGCATTTCTTCATCAGCATTGAGCGATGCTTCCAGGATTCTGGTCTCCAGAAACTGTTTATGTGGCAAATTAAAGTACACCTACATTTGCGGGAACCTAATGCAGTACACGCTATTTTAAGCATGTATGTTTTTTCCCCTCTCCCCCCAGCCCACGTTCCCAGAGAGGAGGTCCCAACATGCTGGTCCTGTCCCCCACTCGGGAACTTGCTCTGCAGATCGAGAAAGAAGCCAAGAAGTACAGCTACAAGGGCATCAAGTGGTAAGTACATTTTGTCCTGCTCTTTCTCTTTTGCACTCTTTATACTACAGTGGAATTCGCTTATTTGGATAACTCATTTGTCAGCGCATTTTATCCAATAGTCCGAAGTATCCAACAGTCCGAAGTTGGGCCACTAACGCCCCGAAGGGAGACGGGAGGGGGGCGAATATAGGATAGGATTACTACTACGCAAGACACAAACACCACACATACGATACGGAATTTCATTTACAAAACTTTTGAATCAGACATTTGTTCATCTAGAGCAGCAGTAGTCTAAGCAGTAGTTATTAATAACCTACACTACTGTTTTGAACGAATGGAACGTCAACTGTTTGAATCTACAACATCACTAAATAGCCAGCAAAAGATCGAACAGATTCCAGTTAAAAGCTTTACATAATCATACGTTCCGATATTATACAATTTACGTGCGCTGATAAATCTAATAAAGATTTTTAAGTCGGTGGCTAAATGAACATGTAGAAAAATACGCTTGACTCGCACTGCCGAGAGCATAACTAATTGAACCACAACAAAGGCAAACACAACTCCGCTTGTATGCCGGAAAAAATTATGTTGATTTCGTAATTTTGAGCAAAATGACGGTACGTATTGGAGAGATAAACTCTTCACCTTCGTATTTACATCTTGTGTCCACAAATTACGCTGAAATGTTAAACTCGACGCCGTCTTTCGCGGTGGAAGACGGAAAATTTCACTTTCAAAACATTTAAAATGGCGTCGCAGCGTGGCTTGAGATATCCCGCCATTCAATGTGGCTCATTGTTCATCACAGTTCATTGACCCTGTTGCGTTACGTGTCGCTGTAAAAATCTACGTAGTGCAGCCGAAATCAGCCCAATAATGAGACAGTGGATATGTAAAAACACATTTTGTAGGGTAAACCAAGTTTAGACGTTGTCTGTAGGGGAAATATGAACTCAAAAGCGTGTTGACGTTCCCATGACGTCCGCCCATCATGACTTGCGGCAACCTATCAAAATGGCGCCTAACCAATGTTCGCACGCTACCGCAGCAGCATTGGCAAGATTTTCGGTGGAATCTACCAATCTTACGGTCCTTTTCATGATTATATGCCTTCATACATACAGTTGTTGGTTAATTTTGGCCTCATTTTGTAAGTTTTAGCGTATATTTTCCCATTTTATTCGCTATAATTTGACGTAATTCTATCCAAAAACCCGAAGTTTGAGACCGGGGGTTATCCAATTCTGCGAAGCCTTATACAATAGAATGAATGGCAAATGGTTTGGGATTTCGCAATTCTATGCAATTACCCGAATTATCCGAAAAGGCGTAATACGAATAATTGGAATCCACTGTACAATGTTGTGAAATGATGAGGGTGATTTTTTTTTTTATAACGTATCCTCTCTATTGAGAAGTTATAACTGATGTCAGGAAAAGAGATGCTGAGCAGCCACAGCAGTTGGAAATTAAAGATGTCTGCAAGAAGGACATGTTCAAGGATGTTGATACAGAGTATTTGGGGGACCCTGCAAATGGAAGTTCCTGATGAAGATGCTCACTGTCCAGGTAGCTAAAATCAAGAGAAGCCAGACTGATGCGCAAAGTAGAAGAAAAAACAAATCTGTAGAGAAAAACTTTATAACTCAGACAAAACTGAGTCAGTTTACATGCGCGTCCTATGTTGCAAACATTAGGGTATTACCATATCCATGATCGATGGCCATGCAGGTAACTTGCCTCCCCCTGCCCCACAGTGTGTGTGTGTGTATGGTGGAGGAAGCCGGCGTGACCAGATCAACCTGGTGTAGAAGGGAGTGGAGATCATCGTGGCCACGCCCGGCCGGCTGAACAACTGCTGATTAAACTTTAAGCCTTTAGCTAACCTACCTTCCCTCCCCTACAGTGTGTGTGTGTACGGTGGTGGGAGCCGGCGCGACCAGATCAACCTGGTGAAGAAGGGAGTGGAGATCATCGTGGCCACGCCCGGCCGGCTGAACGACCTGCTGATTAAACTTTAAGCCTTTAGCTAACCTACCTTCCCTCCCCTACAGTGTGTGTGTGTACGGTGGTGGGAGCCGGCGCGACCAGATCAACCTGGTGAAGAAGGGAGTGGAGATCACTCTTGTATAGAGCTGTTTTGCCATAGCTGATACTGTAGGGCTTTAGATAACATGCCTCACCCTCCTCCACAGTGTGTGTGTATGGCAATCAATGGCTATATGAAGTGTTGGTAACCTACCTCCCCTACAGTGTGTGTGTGTACGGTGGTGGGAGCCGGCGTGACCAGATCAACCTGGTGCAGAAGGGAGTGGAGATCATCGTGGCCACGCCCGGCCGGCTGAACGACCTGCTGATGAACGGCATCCTCAACATCACCAGTGTCACCTTCCTGGTGAGGCAGCAGTGATGAATGAATACGGGCGATCGCTGTTGTTGTATATATCCGGGGTATTAGGCGGTTGGTGCCTACCAGGACGTCAGTAAATTGGATTAAAAATTAATATTTAAATTTGCAGATCAAATTACCGTTTAATATGTAAATCACTAGTTTGCCAAACACCTGCGTTTTGCCTACCACTGCGTCACCGTGACATCATCGCGATCGCTCGTATGGTTTATTGCACAACTTCTCTTCAAACATTTTGCAGCCAGTTGGCACATTTTTTTACATATTCATTGACATAATAAAGATCTAACAACTTTTTGATCAGTCATTTGACTCTTCTCGAGTTGGAATGACCCAAAGCCGGAACTCACGGGACCTAAGCGGAAGTATGACATCAGCATTTTAACTTGAGAAGGATCAGAGAACTGGCCGAAAGCTTGCCTGGTAGCTTTACTTTGGGTATGGACTATGGAAAGAGCTTTGGGTCATTCCAACTTGACAAGAGTCAAATGAATGATCAAAGAGTCGTCAGATCTTTATTATGTCAACTGCCATCCCAGATGAACTTTAATCAGTGTTTTGAGGTGACCTTAAGTTCTCACAGCTTTCTTTTTTTTCCCCAAGGTTCTTGATGAGGCAGACCGCATGTTGGACATGGGATTTGAACCCCAGATCATGAAGATCCTGCTGGACATCCGGCCGGACAGACAGACAATCATGACCAGGTAAAGGTTTACAGCACTTTTATCAGTTAAGATTTAATTGGTGGATACGCCATAGCTCACTAAGCATTTGTTTGAAAGCATTAAATTTTGCTTTTGTGGAACGCATCACCATTAAGTACAGTATTTAACAAGTTGTAGCTAGGAAAGGGTAGGTAATGTGTGACAGGTTGTTCAGTATAATCTAACCAGCTGCTACTACATGTCTGTAAAGCTGTTGTGTTATACTGAAGTGTGTTTATATCTGCCATTAAGATACAGATTATGATTTTGCTAAATGTACAGGATTTCATGAAAGCTCATTATCAAAAAAGTATGGAGTGATTTTATTCCTTATGGGAAGGAGGATAGCTTGTAGTGTGTCTTAGTTGCAACAACGTCTTAAAATTGCTTAACTTGTTTGAATACAATGATTTAATGTGTTTTACGAAGACAATCTGCAAGCCTTTGTCTGTTTGATATTTGCTATTTGCTATCATAATGGCAGTTTTTACAAACCTGTACCTCTCCCCTCACAGTGCCACCTGGCCACCAGGTGTGCGTCGCCTGGCAACCAAGTACATGAAGAACCCCTTCATGGTCAACGTGGGGTCCCTGGATCTGGCTGTCAGTGCTTTCAATCTTTCTCTGTTTGTAGTCAAAGTCAACAAGACCCTTGTTTTACCATTATTTAACAATGACGGGCATCTCTTACCAACTGTATTGCATTTGTATTCATGAATTCAAATGATACACATATAGTCATTGAATGTAATACTAATTTTGAAGAAGTTGTTAGCTTGGTTTGGAAGATGAGATAGGACAAGGTAAATGGTAAAGGTTAGTGTGCTTTAAAGGTCTCAATAGCTTGTTGAATCTGTCAGAATAACCATGCTGGAGTGGCCTTTTAAAAAGAAGAAACAATATCTCTGGCTTCCATATTTCTTTTTCAGCACATTTTTTAATGTTTTCAAACAGTACATTCTTTACTTATCATAGAAACTACAAATGTAAGTCACATGAACTGACTTCCTATTTTCCCTCCCCAGACTGTACACTCAGTCACACAGTATGTGGAGATCATTGATGACGAGGAGAAAAAAGACAGGGTAAATATTTTATGTAGTTTGTACATCCTGTTTTTAACAGCTACCTACATTTTAATGTATGGTAGCTAATGGGCTGAATAAAGTTTCCAAAGGGTGAGTTGATGGGAGTTTTAAGAATGTTGTGTTACAGGACCGTCATATCCCAGATCTATGAAAAAAAATCCAATTATCATTCTTGTAATATGTATAGTGTTGTTCTCGCAGAAACTCGTTTTTGGCAGGATGTTACCCATTTGTGTTAAATCACACAGCCTGAAGCCTAGCAAATACCCGATGTCATAACGAGTCAGATAATATCTGGGTACAAACTGATATAATTTTATCTCTGACTAGCTTTTCCCACTGGCAACAGAAGTAGCAATGAAGGCAAAAAAGTAGGATATTTATATTTATGAATCTTAATAGTGGTCCCTTCAGTTAACTTGGCAACTTTCAAGGGAGGTATCATGGGTAGCAAATAGGACCAAATATAAACCAGTCCAAGGCTAGCAGGGTGAGTTTGGTGGGATATGTGCAGTTTAGTTGAATAAAGATTGATTGATTGATTGATTGATTGACAGGTGAGACAGTTCTGTATGGAGGAGATGGATGAAGAAGACAAGGCCATGATCTTTGTGGGACGCAAGGTCACGTAAGTCCAATAGACTTTTATCTTCAAAGTCACGTTCAAGGCAAGGAAAATGAGGTTTATAGTGAAAAGTTTAAACTTTGTTCCAACACAAGGGAAGAAACTCACCATAAATTTTCGGCCGAACACTCCGACCTTCATCAGATGAATGATTCGCTGCGCTAATCCGGAAGTCGTTGGATGACGTCAGGTAGCAGCGAATCATAAATGGCGGGAAGGCGAAACCTGCCACCGTCACGGTTCAATGAGGGTTGATGTGCCCTGATGTAGATAGCCTCCTTGACGCCCCTCACGAACCAGTCCTGTTCGGAGTCCAAGATGCGAACTTGGTCCAGAGACACGGAGTGGCCCGGAGATTCGACGTGTATATGCTGAGACACTTCTGAAGATGTTGAACTGCGACGTTTATGTTCCATGAAACGGGTTCTTAATGATCGTGCCGTTTCCCCGATGTACGACTCGGTGCACGGACCTCTGAGGTTCTGTCCCGTACAACGAATGTGGTAAACTACGCCGGCCGAGTGTTCGGCCGAAAATTTATGGTGAGTTTCTTCCCTTGTGTTGGAACAAAGTTGAAACTTTTCACTATGGAATTTACCAACACAGATGAGCTTTCATTCGGAAAATGAGGTTTACTTTTTCTTTGACCTTCTGTGTTGTCTACATGTGTGAAAGTTTCTTATGTGTTTGCAGGGCTGATGATCTGTCCAGTGACTTCTCTTTGGATGGCATCAACTGTGAGTGTATCCATGGAGACAGGTCAGTGTTTTTTTTTTTTTTTTGCATAACTGGTAAACTGCCTTCGGACCTAGCGGGCCAGTCATCTACAATACGTGCAGGCTAAATAAGACCAGACTGTAAAGTTGGATCCACTCGCACTGAGATGGACCTCTACTCTTGAAATGAATGAATAGATGAACAGACGCATGTGTTGGGTGCTTTTACATACCCGAGGTGTGTCTCCTCAAACAAAGAGCATCTATGTAACATCCTACCCAAGTGATGTTCTGCACTTAAGCTAGGTACTCATTTTCAGATGCAGAGTGAAGTGAGGAAATTTTGTGTGACTGCCTGTCTGAAGGGTACAATGCAGCAGAGTGATACAAACAATGTTGATGTGGACGTCTAATAAGATAGTTGTGTATTTTCACAGGGAGCAGTGTGACAGAGAGTCAGCTTTGGAAGCACTGAAGGATGGTGAGATGAACTCTATAATCTGCAACAGAAAAATGTTTGGTTATTTCCAATGTAACACTGATGTTAGTTACATGTATAACCAGTGCAAGCACAATTGTAGTCAGATAAATATGTAAATTAAGGTTAGATATCCAGATAAACAATATTCAAATACAATTCAATCTCTATAACTAGGAAAAAAATAGGAAATTACCTCCAGACTTTTTGAGTTACACTTGAACGTCTGCAAGTAATTCTCTGTTTTTCATCCAGTTGTAGAGATTGAATAATATTTGAAGGAAAATAGTCAGAGTTCCTGTATTTGGCTCCTGCAAGGTTGTTGTCTTTCTGAACTCAAGAAGGAAGCCTGTTGATTTTACTAATGATATTCTCTTATCATCAAATGCCTTATTGTCCTCATCAAACTCCATGCTATGATTGGCAGGAGTCGTCCGAATCCTGATAGCCACCGACGTCGCCTCCAGAGGTATTGACATCAAGGATGTCACGTGAGTACCCGGTAGATACTGCACCATCCATTCTGGACGAAAATCTGTGTCAGTTACTGAGTCAAATCAAAAACAGTTTACAAATCTAAAACAGTTTACGTTACTTGTCTAGTTGCTGGAGTGCCTTTTGTACCGTGTATCTTATTACCTGGGTGTCTAATAATATTCTTTGAAGGGCAGACCTTACATCACTTTTGGTTGGGACATTAACCCTTTATTCTGTGCTGCTGACACCACATTTCCCTGTAATGTTGTCTGTACAGCTGGGTAGTGAACTATGACTTCCCCCGGGATATGGAGGAGTATGTGCACCGTGTGGGCAGGACAGGCAGAGCTGGGTGAGTCGGATGTGTTAGAGCTAGAGAACTAATCTTCAAGCAGATGTAAGGATCTGGCTTGGTTATTCTGTATGTTTAACATCTGATTCTGCGACATCAATGATCTAGTAATCTTTGAACGGTATACAAGTCAATAAAAGATACAAGACTATATAGGTCTAAGGAGCTGAATATAAATGTTTCAAAACAGGCAGAAAATACTGAGAATGCGCCAGATCCTTACATCTGATTGGAACTAAAGCTTGATGTAATTATTTTGCCTGAACTTTATGAATATTTGTCTGATTTGGTTGCTATTTACACGCTAGTCTTAAATCTTATGTGTCAGATATCACCTATACAATAGAAACA
>NC_049980.1:30745044-30828649 GCF_000003815.2 Branchiostoma floridae | reverse complement strand
TGGCGGCGGGCGGCGCTACGGGGGTGGGGGTGGCCCCTTGGGGGGGGGTGGGGGGTTCGGTGGAGGCGGGGGGTTCGGGAGTGGATTCGGTGGAGGCAGGAGAGGTGGTAGAAGGGACAAGTTCTCTGCCATCAACATTCCACAGTATGGTATTGCATAGTAGACCTATTGCATAGTAAAACTACATGTATTGCATAGTGTACCTATTGCATAGTGAAGCTACATGTATTGCATAGTGAACCTATGCTTCCTGTTAACCTCCTTGCTGCTACTCTACCCCATAGCCAATACAGAATTGGTGCCAAATGGCTACTTTAGCATGGAGAGGGTTAATAGATCAGGTTACCTCATATCATTAACATTCCAAGTGCCAAACCTTTATGTTCTCATGGTGCTCTGTGTTCCTGTCCAATCTGAAATGTGGAAATTATAGTTAACGGGCCACTAACTCCAGTCTGTGGTACTCAACAATTTGTTGTGTTTTTGTTTGAGACCAACTGCAGATCCGTGTTCCCGACTGAAGTAATACTTTGGTGAAGTTTAGTGGACCAGCGTGTTTTCATTTGACGCTGTGAGGAGCACGACAAGTGCTGTATGTGGCATGTCGCAGGCCGCCATGACAAGTAATACCGGATGAAGGAGAATTCATTTTACACAACCAGTAGGTACTTACATTGCTTACGTTTCGATGTCTCTCAGACACCTTCGTCACAGAGCTTCTAACTGGAGTTCTGCTTCTCACAGCTATATGTAGCCGTAAGTACCTACTGGTTGTGTAAAATGAATTCTCCTTCATCGTATATTCTACCAACCTGATGAAACTATTTTTGAAAAGTAATACCGGTAGTGCTTACTTTTCTATTAGCTATGTACTGAAATACCCTCCAAGTGTTTGCTCTGGAACTGTTGAAGTCAGAGTAGCTTTATCAGGGAAAGATACTGTGAAGCTGTACAAAGCAACGTCCGTGCCAAGGAGATATATTAGTTTTTACTCTATTTTTTCATCACAAGATGTATTTTTGTAATGTCTTTCAGTTAACTTTCAGTCTTGTATGTAGATTGTGTTAGGTTTTAGTTGAAGGCACAATATGTAGATTGTAGCTTTACTGTAGTTTAATGTTATAACAATTTCTGTCAGGAAAATATTTGATTGCTCATGTACTAGTTCTTATAACTGACATACCTCATTTTTGTTACTTAAGTGTCAATTGTACCATCCCTGAAACTCAGGTATATCCGAAGACCGTGGATTGATGAATTCCACAGCTGTGATATTCATCACTTAGATGATGAATTCCACAGCTGTGAAAATGATGAATTCCACAGCTGTGATATTCATCACTTAGATGATGAATTCCACAGCTGTGAAAATGATGAATTCCACAGCTGTGATATTCATCACTTAGATGATGAGTTCCACAGCTATGGAATTAATCAATAGTGCTGTGGGATTCATCGATCTACTGATGAATTCAACGCCACTTCCGTCCCTAATACTGGCGATCGGCCGTGGGATTCATCGATCTACTGATGAACCCAACGCCACTTCTGTCCCTAGTACTGGCGATCGGCCGTGAGATTCATCGATCTACTGATGAATCCAACGCCACTTCCGCCCCTTATACTGGCGATCGGCCGTGGGATTCATCGACCTACTGATGAACCCAACGCCACTTCCGTCCCTTATACTGGCGATCGGCCGTGGGATTCATCGATCTACTGATGAATCCAACGCCACTTCCGCCCCTTATACTGGCGATCGGCCGTGGGATTCATCGATCTACTGATGAACCCAACGCCACTTCCATCTGTAATACTGGCGATCGGCCGTGAGATTCATCGATCTACTGATGAATCCAACGCCACTTCCGTCCCTAATACTGGCGATCTGCCGTGGGATTCATCGATCTACTGATGAATCCAACGCCACTTCCGTCCCTTATACTGGCGATCGGCCGTGAGATTCATCGATCTACTGATGAATCCAACGCCACTTCCGTCCCTAATACTGGCGATCGGCCGTGGGATTCATCGATCTACTGATGAATCCAACGCCACTTCCGTCCCTTATACTGGCGATCGGCCGTGAGATTCATCGATCTACTGATGAATCCAACGCCACTTCCGTCCCTAATACCGGCGATCGGCCGTGGGATTCATCGATCTACTGATGAATCCAACGCCACTTCCGTCCCTTATACTGGCGATCGGCCGTGGGATTCATCGATCTACTGATGAATCCAACGTCCATTCTGTCACTAATACTATAAAGCCTTTGGTCGTCGGATTCATCTATGTAATGATAAAATCTACTGTCTATGGCAGTGCGGATGCTTCTACAGAGAGCTTTGTAATATTTCTTGTACTATTCTTTGTTGTGGGACTCACAAATTCTAGCACTTATCGACAGCTGAATGAGCAAGAAAAAAAGTGTACTGAGAACTTTGCATTTATTGGTCACATATTCATATTAGCACACATTTGAATAAAGTTACAATCAATCATCAAACCAATGATCATCTGGAAATTCCTGCAAGGAAGATTTTTTTTGCTGATTTTGGAGTTTTGCGCTTCGAGGCATAAACATTTCAACTTGTAATTCAAATGAATTGCTAACCATGTTGTGAGCTGTCCAGTACAGTATAATTGATATAAATCTTTATCTGCATGTTTTTTTTCTGTTTGATTACATGTATAACACACTATTTACATTGACTCCCGCAAAAAAGCCACTTGGCTGACACATGTAACAATGTCGCTGTTTCCTAGAATAATATTGATTGTTTATTTGCAAAATAATACTCCTGAGGGCCTGCAGGACCCACCTGTTACCAAGTAATTAATGGCTGGATAGCTTTTCCTAGGTAATAACATTCCAAACATTACCGTGGCGTGAACTAGCATTCCTGTGGACACATTCCTGTACAAATGGAGCTGACAAATGCTAGAATTGCACACAATACTAATTAGTAATAGAGTTGCACTGCTCCTGTTGCGTGACCAATAACAAAAGTTGCACAATATACACAAAACACCCTGCACTTACAGTCATCAATATGTAGTGATAATATCCACGGGCATTCCGTCGCTAATACTGACAATTGACTGTGGACTTTATCAATATGTTGTGATGAAGTCGAACGCAGCGTAGAAAGAAAAAAATCACTCAAATCTTTAATACCACCCGCTACCGCAATGACTGATGGGATAGCTTGTGTTCCATTTTGTTCCTTAGTTTTCAGTCACATGCTGAAGATTTTTGTTCAGCATGTGACATGGGGTGCACTGGAAGAGTAAATTCTTGCACTGGGAATTTTGGGCTAAAGTGTCATTAGTAGAAGTGACTTTTAAAGAAAAGTGTTCCATTTTTGCACATGGGTGATTTTGGAATAGTCTATTGTTGCATGGGGAGGGAGATGGCTGAAATATGCTGTACTGTAAATGCAGAAACGTTCTCGGTGGATTAAATGAACTTCGCGGTTTTCACGGCGGCCACTTCACTGCGAATTTAAAACCGCCGCGAACATTTTTCCATAACAGTAAGAGACTATAGTGCATGTTGCTACAGTGAAATAAAAAACATTCTTCTGGGTTAATGGCCTTATCATCCTTCTGTTGAACAGGCCATTCTTGAGCAGCATGTTGAGTAAAGTCTTTATTTGGCTCCTTATTATCAACAAAATTGTTTAAAGTTTTGAAATGAGTCAAACATTCTTCTGGGTTAATGGCATTATCATCCTTCTGTTGAACATTATCTTCCTGTCACAGTGATTTGATTTCCCTCCAAGATTATATTTTTGTGGATTTTCCTTACTAAGTTTTCTGAGATTGTTTAATTGTATTTCTTTGAAGAGTCTTTTCTCTGTCTTGATTTTCTTCTTGTACAATTTCAGATTGCAGAAGTATACGTGGCGAACATCAAGTTTCCACAGGCACTTAGAAAACGGAGTGGCTAATTGTTTTATTTTGCGTTTAAGAGATGCACATGAATGGTTGAACCATGGTTTACTTTTCTTCTTTCTTTTCTTGTTATTGTTGTGGGTAATTTTACGCAGACATTTATCAGCTACATGTGTGATTATGTCAGAAAATTCTTTTACTGCATTGTCTACGTCACAAAATGACTTAGCAGTAAACTTTTGTAAGATTTTTTTTTATATCGGAGGATCCTGTAATGCCTCTGTAAATTTGAGTTTGGAGTTATCATCCCAAATGTACTTAGTTGGTAATGGGTTTGTTGGGGCTTTAGCTTGTTTTACATAAGGTGAATAGTTAGTTGAGATAGAGCATCAATTAAACAGTAGTCTGTTGGTTTAGTATTGTTTGTGATTGATTGAAAAACAAAGGAGCATTGGTCAAAACAAGTCATAATCCCTTACCACCCAAGCCACAAAGCACAACATTGGGAAGCAGTGAAATTTTCTTGCATACAGTCTGTTGGTTTAGTATTGTTTGTGAGTGATTGAAAAACAAGCTTGGCCTTTTCTGGCTGGGAAAGTTCGTCTTGTCATTGAAGGGAAACTTGAGAATTCTCACCTACCTGTATAGGCCTAATTTCTGACAAGAAAGACTTCAGACAGTGTAACGATCTCAATCGTTGAAATATTGAGAGAGTTTATTTTAGCAATAGAAGGGAGAGTTGAATCCAATGAGCTTTTATAAAACTTTAAAAGCTTTTATAAAAGCTCCTTGCTAGAAAAACCTCACGGCCCACTGAATAATATCAACATACGTGTGGCTTCTTTGCTGCGTGGGACACTTTAGTGATCATGGGACCCCGGGACTAAATGGGCAGCCATAAGCATATCGTTAGTTTATTTACGCATTTTGATCGCAAGGTATACTAGTGCCCAAAATTTTAATAGCATATAACGACAAGAATGGTGTCGCTTATATCTTTTCGATGATAAAACTGTCCTAATTAGTCTACCATCGATATTTCAAAACAGGGCTAATCTGCTACACATATTGAATTCCTAATTTACCATATTGTTCGCTACTTTTGAGTAACATATGTCTGCATATTAAGAGGGAATTTCGTTTGTGAACAAAAATCTTCAGCATGTGACTGAAAACAAAGGAACAAAATGGCACCCAAGCTATCCCATCAGTCATTGCGGTAGTGGGTGGTATTAAAGATTTGAGTGATTTTTATGTATGTGTATGTAAGTTTTAAATTTTAGAAATGATTCCGGCCATGCAATTCATCAAGCCTCTGTTAAATCCATCCCTGTGGAGAGACTAAAAATTAAAAAATTTGATGACATAGAGATCATTAATTAACCTAAGTAGTAAAATCCAAGACTGTATCGATGAATCCCACGGCCGATCGCCAGTATTAGGGACAGAAGTGGCGTTGGATTCATCAGTAGATCGATGAATCCCACGGCCGATCGCGAGGATTAGGGACGGAAGTGGCGTTGGTTTCATCAGTAGATCGATGAATCTCACGGCCGATCGCCAGTATAAGGGACGGAAGTGGCGTTGGATTCATCAGTAGATCGATGAATCCCACGGCCGATCGCCAGTATTAGGGACGGAAGTGGCGTTGGATTCATCAGTAGATCGATGAATCCCACGGCCGATCGCCAGTATTAGGGACGGAAGTGGCGTTGGATTCATCAGTAGATCGATGAATCCCACGGCCGATCGCCAGTATTAGGGACGGAAGTGGCGTTGGATTCATCAGTAGATCGATGAATCTCACGGCCGATCGCCAGTATAAGGGACGGAGGTGGCGTTGGATTCATCAGTAGATCGATGAATCCCACGGCCGATCGCCAGTATAAGGGGCGGAAGTGGCGTTGGATTCATCAGTAGATCGATGAATCCCACGGCCGATCGCCAGTATAAGGGGCGGAAGTGGCGTTGGATTCATCAGTAGATCGATGAATCCCACGGCCGATCGCCAGTATTAGGGACGGAAGTGGCGTTGGATTCATCAGTAGATCGATGAATCCCACGGCCGATCGTCAGTATTAGGGACGGAAGTGGCGTTGGATTCATCAGTAGATCGATGAATCCCACGGCCGATCGCCAGTATAAGGGGCGGAAGTGGCGTTGGATTCATCAGTAGATCGATGAATCCCACGGCCGATCGCCAGTATAAGGGGCGGAAGTGGCGTTGGATTCATCAGTAGATCGATGAATCCCACGGCCGATCGCCAGTATTAGGGACGGAAGTGGCGTTGGATTCATCAGTAGATCGATGAATCCCACGGCCGATCGCCAGTATAAGGGACGGAAGTGGCGTTGGATTCATCAGTAGATCGATGAATCTCACGGCCGATCGCCAGTATTAGGGACGGAAGTGGCGTTGGATTCATCAGTAGGTCGATGAATCTCACGGCCGATCCCCAGTATAAGGGACGGAAGTGGCGTTGGATTCATCAGTAGATCGATGAATCCCACGGCCGATCGCCAGTATAAGGGACGGAAGTGGCGTTGGATTCATCAGTAGATCGATGAATCTCACGGCCAATCGCCAGTATTAGGGACGGAAGTGGCGTTGGATTCATCAGTAGATCGATGAATCTCACAGCACTATTGATGATTCCACAGCTGTGGAATTCATCATCTGATGAATATCACAGCTGTGGAATTCATCATCTAAGTGATGAATATCACAGCTGTGGAATTCATCAATCCACGGTCTTCAGATATAGCTCTGAAACTGTGACATCAGTATGTACCTCATCTTTAGTTTGAAGGTGCTATTTGTGATAAGCAGAGCCAGTGTACATTATCACTATTCTAAAGGTACATATACTGTACATGTCGACCTGAACGGCATTTATGAGAAACCAATCGTTGTGCTCAAGCCCAGTGCTTTACAATGGTTCTCAAACCAACAAGGGATCTCAGTGTTTCCATGTGCCTAATAACTGGCATCGTTTCTGTTCCTTACTTCTGTGTCCCACTATATAGACAACCAGATGAAATAAAGATAACACTCGTGCTTTTTGTGATGTGTCATATTAGACCTAGAAAGTCATTCTCAGTAATGCAGGGTCTCAGTTTCAAAAGAGGAACCATTTGTGCTGTTTGCAGGAACAAGAAATAAAAACAAAAACGCATATCAAGAGATTTACACGAGTTATTTTCATGACAATTTCTGAATTTGTGTCTTCTGTTTTTGTCATACTTTGTCGTGGGATCCTGCAAACTGCCTTGCCAGGTGCCTGTTTGGAAATGGGACCCTAGCAGAAGTCAAGTTTCATATTTTTCATCACAACATATCATCCCATGCATGGCTGAGACAGCTGAAACCTTAGGGACTGCTATTTCTTAGCAGAGCAAGAAATGTGAAGACCATACTGTGGTTGTTCATGTTTATTCAGGGTAAAAGTAATATCCCACCACTCATTCCCGCTGAAATGTCCCAAGTACAAAAATGAAAACCAATCTTAGAACTACACAATTTTTTAATGGTATCTTATAAAGCTTCACATTCCTTTTCAGGAGTCAAACTAATATTGTGCAGTATTTTCTAACGTACAGACATGTCTTTCTGCCTGTCATGTTTTATACCATGTCATAAAGGTTGACCATCTCAGTTAGAACAAGTCTATTTAATTTATTTAAGTTGATGGTGTTCAATTACAATACCATTGTTAGTGTATTATCTATATAGTTACATGAAATCCTAAAATACCATACATTACCAGTACACCGAAATAATCATCTTGTACGAGTTACTTAAAAGAAATAGCAAGACAACTATCACACGGTAATTTTAATTTCCAAGTCGTACTAGGTAGCTGACCTGAACATTAAATTTTAATTATTGATTGTCATTTCCTTATAGGAATGGACATCTTGTGTTAATTTTCGGCCCGTTAAATCCTTTGTACTCCTTAACTTGTAGAAGTACTAGTATTGAAATTCAACTAAATAACGTCTTTTAAAAAAACAATAACAGATGCAATGTACAGTTTCTGCAGTAGCAGGAAAGTAATCTCCAAGCAGATCCACGGTGGCGTAATATAGTATCAAACCCACCGTAGGTGCCCATTTGACTCCCTTTGGCCCGCTATACTCCTTGGCCAGCTTTGATACTATCTTATGGCACCGTAGGATCTGCTTGGAGATTAGCAGGAAAGTTCATACAATGTTGGAACTGAGGACTAAATCTCAAAGCACATCCCATCTAAATTGGGGATGATATTTCATTACAAAGTCAAGGGTAACACACCCAATTTTCTACGCAGTGTCGCCACCAACATGTTGCACTCCAGTGAGATACTAGTACCCAGTTTACTTTATTTTGCAATAGGCAGGAAAAGGAAGTGTTAAATTCGAGGTTGAATCAAGAAGCAGCACAGTACATTCGCAGTGTCATGATTTCATGGTAGGAATAAAGAAATCGCAGAAAATAAAAGCACTGCAACAAACATATCAAGACTTACATGTAGTGTTTTACACATTGACGAATATTAATTAATAATAATTAGTAGTAGTATTCCAGATTCATATAATTATGGAATGTCTGCCCCGTAATGTCTAAATGAAAACTACTTGTAGCACAAGAATGCTGCTGTGCCACAGTACTTCTCAGCAAACTTCCGTCCGTCTGGGGTGGGATCAGAAAATGCCACGTCGTCCTTGGATAGAAAGGAGCCAAATGCAAAGTGGGACCTGCGTGAAGGGACACAAATTCATTGTGAATAGGCTGAAAGATAAGTCAATCATGTACAAACTAAAGTCTTCCAACATTGGTACATTTTGATGCAAAAAAGACATTTTACATTTACATGTACATCCAATCCTTGCATTGCAGTAGCATGAAATGCAGTCTCATGTGTACGAGTGACTCTACAAAAGTACCATTGAGGTCAATACAAACACTTTTCCCTAATATAATTTTGTCCATTAACATGCAGTGAGAATCCTGTCTATAGTGACCACCTGTCCACATAGACCAGATTTTGTTAGTCTCCAGGTTTGCAAGAATTGAATTTTGTATCAATGTGACCTATATACAAGCCAGCAGACCAATTTCCATTCAGATAAAGGAATGGTAATGGTGACCAATCATGGATGGTTTCAAAGTGGGGTGTTACGCCTTCAGAACATACATTGTCATATTTGACCAGAATAGCAAAGTACCACTATGCTAGTTAAAAAAAAAAAATAGCAAAACGGTCCTCATTTAACGTGGTGATAACATTTTGGTATTGGGCGGGCCGACCACTCTCTCTTGGGAGGAAATTGTGAGGAGCTTACAATAGGCGGGGTTAAATCGCAAGGGTGTGGAGCGGCTGCCATTTGGCGCTAACTCATGTGACCTCAATACAGCGGCATATTTGCGGCCCATTACACTAAAAAGCACTTATTCTAGCTGGAACCCTAGACTGTGATACCCACATACCTGAGCAGCATCTTATAGTACAGTGGCCCGTTACACTAAAAGGCACTAGCTGGAACCCTGGTGTGAGACCCACATACCTCAGTGTGTCCACCAGTCTGGTTGCCACTTTCTTCTTCCTCTAGAGGCGGAAAGTCCTTAGAATGTACCATTTTAACTTAAAATTCTTGAAAACTCTGCACCATGGAAGGTGGATGTCCCCTACAATAGTGGCACTTATATCACTAAGTACCATATGACTCACCAAGAAATTTTGACCCCTATAATAAATCCTAGCTAAATTGAGACCCACATACCTCAGAGTGTCCACCAGTCTGGTCGCCACTCCCTTCTTCGTCCAGAGGCAAAAGGTCCAGACTCTGCTGACTCCGCACACTGTGGCGATGGGCCTGGTGTTTTTTTGGACCCCCCATAATAAAATCCTAGCTAAAAGCCTGAACGTACCTCAGTGTGTCCACCAGTCTGGTCGCCACTTTCTTCTTCCTCCAGAGACGGAAGGTCCAGACCCGGCTGACCCCGCACACCGCGGAGACGGGCCGGGTGTCACAGCACCACGCTCGCAGGGGGGAGGGGGACGAGGGGCTGGACTGGCTCTCGTTGGGCAGAACTCGATATGCCTGGAGAGGAAATGGGGGAAAAGAGCATTGCTTGAGAGTCATCATCTGTATCTGTATAGCCCGTATAACGACGGGCCGGGTGTCGCAGCACCACACTCGCAGGGGGAGGGGGACGAGGGGCTGGACTGGCTCTCGTTGGGGAGAACTCGATAGGCCTGGAAAAATGGGGGAAAAAGAGCAAGTTGTTTAAGAGGTCAGAGGCCATCATCTTTATCATACGTGAGGATGCCTCTATTGTACTTTGTATGGATGAGTTCCATGCTATGATAGTTCAAGAAGAAACAATTTTGAAAAACCTTAATCAGAGTGGCAGATGGCAATAATTTTTTGGGGCTTTTACAAATGTACTTTCCTCAAAATTACTTGTATTGTCCATTTTACATCTATGGTTGATCAACTTAGAAATATCTAATAGTGTCTCATCCTCATTTCTTGTAGCTACATGTACAAAATGTATATTGCTATGATACTGTTAGACAGAGGTTTTCGAAAGCAGCCCGTACCTTGGATATCTCCTCTGCGATCACACAGCCCACCACTCTCTTGTCGTTTGAGATGAACAGCAGTGTCTGACAACAACATGTTTGCATGTAAGACTTTCTATAAAAGATGCTCATATCCCATCCAGTTTGTACTAATAGATAGATGTACATCATCAACAAAAAAACAACTCACGAAACATCACAGAACCCACATATTACAGAAAACATGTTTTTTTCATCAACTAAAAAAAAGTCATGCCTACCTAACGGAGATTTAGAGCATATAATCAGAAGAGTCATGCATTGCCTTGTTATTTATTTAATGTTTTTGTCCTGTTCCATGGTAGTCTTGAACGAAACGTTGGTTCACCTTTAGCCGTAGGGTGACCTATATCCGTTGTTTCTAAAAACAGGGTATTTAAGGATTTTAAGTGAACTGACAGTGGTTTCAAACTGCAATATTTTCAAAATACTGCAGTTTGAAACCACCATCCGTCGACTTGATATCCCCAAATACCAAATACCCTGTTTTTTTTAAACAACGGATATAGGTTTCTCTACGGATAAAAGTGAACTAACGTTACTTGGAAGTGAAAGTGAGCCTCAATCATAGTTGGTAACACTAGATTACCACACAAGTGGCACTTTTTCAATACAAAACCAAACACTAAGCTGCGATACCATATTCTGCTGCTTCAATTCTTGTTAGAATAGCAAATACATGTATCTGAATAGTGTCGTGGGGAAAACCAAAAAAAGTGCTTTGTACTAACCTTGCAGTTAGAGCGGGTTGTTGAGTAACCTTTGATAAAACCCAACTCATTATCAACCAGCTCTCGCACCTCTTCAGCCTGTTATGAAGGACACACATAGAAACAGCAAAGTGATGACAGGTTTCTGTTTATGTCGGGATAATGTGATTTGGTAGAATCACAGATTGGCAAGATCCCAAGTGTCTGATTGTGATGCTGGAAATGTGTTAGGTGGGTCTCTATCTATGAACCCTAAATTTAAAGCCAGTCCATTGATCTACGTGATATGAATTGTAGTCAGGGTTCTAGCTAGCGCAAAGTTGCGTAGCGGCCCGCTACGTTAAAATTTTGGACCGCTACGCTCATTTTGGGGCCGCTACGCTTATTTTCAATACAAAGTAGCGGCATTTTGACTGTATTTATTTGTGCAATAATGCCAGATCAAATGTAAAAAAACGTTGGTTTCAGTTGTTTCAGAGGGAATCGCAATGAGCAAAACACAAATACATGTGTGGGCGCTGCCTGGCGTGACTTATCAGGTCCCATGTGCACAGAGCGCACGGCCGAGGCGGGTCTTCATGTTGCCCTCCCATATGTGGCAAGCCCAGAGCCATATTTGGGCTAGACTGGCTTATTACGACTTGCCGAGGGAGTGTCCTTGTATGGCAATCTTTTTCGTGGAACTTGAACAACTACAACTACAAATATGTTTCCTCCTCGTCCTCAACGCTTTTACCTCGTAACTTGCGCGCCTACCCTCACTAAACTGCATCAATAATTTTTAAAGGATAGAAAAAATAATAATCAGACACTTGTCCCTCATACACTTGGCACGTCCCGATCAGGCCGTGGGAGGCTGTTGAAAAAGTTCGTCACAGTAGCAGATACTTTTGGTCATTTTATCAAAGTAAAAACTAAGCTGACAATATATAATGTGAAATATTTTTAAAAAGTTGGAGCACTGTTACCATCAGATATGCTTTATGAGCATTTGTTTTTGTCATTTAATCATCAGATATTGTCAGTTCAGTCTTTGTTTTGGAAATTCCAAACGCCGGTTGTCCTCCCCAAAAGTAAACCTGACTAGACAACACCCCCAAAAGGGCGGAGTCTGCACTGCCAGCAGGCTGGTGCCAGAGACTGTCTACTGTGTCTAGTGTAGTGGGCGGAGTCAAGTCTCTTTAGCCTCTAAAAAGTTTTGCCGCCAGCACGGCCCCAGTGCAGTGGGAGGAGCATTGTGCATACAAGCCGTGGGACCCGCCTCATAGATGAATACATTAAACCATATTTGGTGTGTCTCAAAGGAACGTGTTTTCTTTCTATCTTCTGGTAGTGCCTGCAGAGGAATCAGCAATACGATATGACATGTAGGGGGAGGTGTAAAATGTTAAGTGTGTTCTGTGTTCTTTCTCTCACTAAATTTCTGGAATTGATTTGCAAGAGAGGTAGAGTGGCTTACATTGATAAACATGTTAAGATTTTGGCAGTGTGATGTAGCCATTCTTTTTTCAAGTATTGTAAACATTGTTCCCACTGCCATGGAATTGAATACAGTATTCTGAACATTGTATGGAAATGGAGGAACATTGAGGAAGTCTAAGCAAATTTGGAAATGTATGTAGAAATGATTACAGACTTTTGAAATTAATTCTTAACTTTGATTTGACTCTCTAGTAACTTTTAGTAAAATGATGTTACTTACCTGTTTCTAGGTTTACCTGTTAATTTTTTGTTTCTATGTATGAGTTAAGATATCTTGTGACAAGGTCCTTTGTAAGGGTAACACAGTGACAAGATGCAAAAGTATAAGAATTACCCATCAAGAATACATATTGAGAAAACAACAATTTTCCTTTTATAGGTCCCTAAGAATGGCCCATTTCAATTTTATATTTCCAAAAGCTCCATACCGTGGAAGGGGGGAAAGCCCCCCTTCCACACCATCCCCCCCTCCGTCGCTTCGCGCCCTCGCGCTTGGTCGCTTCGCTCCCTCGCCTGTACCACTACGCTAAAATTTCATCCTAGCTAGAACCCTGGTAGTTAAAAAGTACCCACCTTCTTGATGGCATACTTGGGGTCATCTGGCAAGACCATGATTATTCTTCCATCGTGGAATGTGGCTAACACATGCTCTTTCTTCCAACCCTTGAGAACAAAAGTCATTGAATCAATAAAAAATGGCTCAACTGTAAGAAAATGGAAGACATTTGAGAAACATCCATAACTTGAAGGTATGCTCCTTTAAGCCATTAAGGACCTTTGTTCACATCTAACATGAAGGCAAAAGCAGGGAAAATTAGTTTCTCTTTACAAGTATGATGTATACCAAGCACAGATAAACATGTGTTAAAGCATCCTTGAGTAGTGTATCTGTTAGATACCCTATAACTCTGTCATAGTTATAGGGTAAAATAATGCTTGAAAACATAACTCCTAAATTAGAAAGTTATATACACTCACTTAGTTTTGTCATCTGAAAAACAACAACAACACCACCACCTAATGCTTGAACACATGAATCCTGGGTTAAGAACTCTGATACTGGAAAGCACGAAAACAGCTCGACAGACGAGAGATAACGTCATGGCTATGACAAATATCCCGGATGAATGTACATACACGGCACACGCGCGCTACCGGCCAATTGTCATGAATGTCAGTTTATCTGTATCGTGGCCTATAGTCCTTACCTCAAACTTGACAGAGTTGAGGAACTTGTGGTGATATTTCTGGTGAGCAGCCTCGTCGTCAGCATGTCCCACTGTGTACAGCATTCCGCACGTCTCACAGACGATCGCTCCGATCTTCTTCTGTCCAGCATCCTGTAGGGAAGGAAACACCACAGAATTGTAGGTAAAACTGGGAAGTACTATGTGAGGTATTATATGGGAAAGTACAACTTGTAGTACAATGCACACATACAAAGGGGCATGATAGGACCACATGTCATGATGCGCTATCAAACCATCATTAACATTTCAAACAAAAAGGCCAACTGCATTACACTGCAGTTCCAAAAAGCTAATGAGGGGCATTTGCCTACTTTTATGAGCTCCAGAGCTACCTACTGCTCAAAACCTTAAGGTACCATATTAAACATTCATGAAGATTAGACATCCAGTTATTAAGATATGCCAAAAAAGCAGTACTGTGACTCAAGCAACTGGATATGATTTTCCAAAATAATGATAAACTTCCTAAACACTTAACTTGTACTTACAATAATCAGCTGCTCCATCCCCTGTGGCTCCTTAGATTTCCGCGGTAACTTCAGTTTGCCGGTTGAGAGTGGGCTGGAACGTGGGGAACTGGAAACCAGGAAGGTGGAAAAATAACTTAAGTTAATATAATAAAAATATTCCTGTAAAAACATTTGCACCATCATTTCTCCTTTGAGTGTACAGTCAAACCTGCCCGAGCGACCACCTCTTCTCAGCGACCACCTGGCCACTTCGACCGCTTTTTCTCGGTCCCGATTTTTTTTTCCATTGACGTAAGTATTAAGCGACCTTTTCTCAACGACCAACTGGCCAACGCGACCGCGACTGGCCGAAATTGGGACCCATAACGACCACATAATTTTCAAAATTGAGGTTTTCATCGATTTTTGATGATTACTAGCGGGATTTTGTGCCGAAATCGGCAAGTTTGCGTCGGATTTTGACTGCCATTACAATGTTATGTTTAGAATAAGGATGGCGGCGGTCAATGGGCGGGTCAATGGGGCAGTCTACTGTAATATGGGAGGAAATTTCGTTGTAAGAAAATCCGACTTTAGTTTTAAAAAAAAATCGATATCATTATAAAGTGAACGAATGCTGAAATGTATATAGCCTCATACTTTTTAAAGAAAGATCTGTGTAGTGCTTTTGTCCAACTGTACTGTTACATTCACCCGCGTGGATAAGTACACTATCGGAACGTACCGGGCATCAATTTCAAAAGGTGCACCGTAGTTATTTCAGATACGGTGATCAAGAACACAGCGACGCATAAAGGCTTGTATAGTAACTGACAGCATCAAAGTTCCCGTACTGTCTAAAACGTTAGTGTACAAATATTGAGCTTTAAAACACTGTATCGTATAAAATCTCGATAAAAGCTTGGGGTTAAATTTACAATTTACAGTTTGCATCGGCCATGTTTTGAGTCGATACTCTTCTCAGCGACCACCTGCCCAAATTGACCACTTTTTCCCGGTCCCCCGGGTGGTCGTCTTGGGCAGGTTTGACTGTATTATAAATGTAATACTAATAGACAGAACTGAATGCATCTGCCATTCTTAAGGGATAAATAAAGACAAAACCAGTGGAATTTATTCCATCTCAACACTGTCATTTTCACAATGCCATAAATGATAGATATACAACTGAATGAGGTATTCATGAAACCATGCTTTATAAAAGCTCCTTGATGCAACCAACGCTGCGCAACTAGCCATCAGCTGACAAATGTGGTGGACAAAACATGTGATTCCTAGGGCAGAAAGGGTGTTTTTTTGCCAGCACAGTGAATTTTAGACTGTGACCCTCTTTCGACTCACCTTTTGTTGAAGAGGCGAGACCTCGGTTTTGGTGAAGATGAGAAGATGGGATAACACTTCTTCATCCGCTTGGCCTCAGGTTCACCTGTGGAAGGAATAAACAATCAATGACAGGTGAGACTCTGAAGTAACCTTCTACTAAGTTCTAGTAGCCTCCTATCGGACATATAGCTATGTTTTTTCAAAGCGGGTCCAAATATCTTGCTGCATAGCGAGCGCCCCCTGCATGAGTATCGCAGTCCGGGGGCATCCTCCATTGAAAAATTTTGAAATTCATAACTCTCTTAAACACTAATTTCTGCATTTTGAGGTGCAAATTTTGTTGAATACAACAAAATTACTGTCGCCAAATGTGACTTAGTATCCACCTTGGACAATCAGAATTTCATGCTTGTTAGACAATGTCATGGCAACTCAGTACCTCTCACTGAGGACCTTAATAACAGTAAAATTTCACAATTTAACTTTAAGTTTAAACACTGGAACTGACCTGATTGGTCACTGCCCCTCAAGTCTTCCATCACCTCTGACCCACACCCAGAATCTGAACTTGACTTAGACGGTGAAACCTCGTCTCCTGCTGTACTCTTGTATGTCCCATCCTTTCCTTCGAAGCCTCCTGATTTGTAATCAGGAAACAAGTCTTCTGATCCACACACTGATGGTGTGTTGTCTATCTCTGTGTCATTCCAGGCATCTTCCTCCTCCTTACTCTCAGAAGCGTTGGCAAGTTCCTCAAATGCCATCAGTAACTCCTCCTGCTCAGTGCTTGCAGAAGTAACTTCTGAAACAGGTTCTGACACAACCTCTGCTGACTTTCTGGACTCCACCTTACCATCTGTTTTCCCCTGGGGACTCTTCTTCAGAAAGGCATGCAAGGTAACTTGCTTTGTCTGCCTCTGTGTTGGAGAGGATTTTGGTGAGACCTGTTGGGAAGCCTTTGCTCTCTGCGGGCTGCCCATCATGTGAGTACCCGTCTGACCATCCTTGTGTGACATCACAGTGGTGGCATCAACGGGTGGGGTGGGGCCAATGATGCTGTTAGATTCACAACTTGCCAAACTGCCCGTGTCATCTGTGTCCTGGCTGTCAATGTCACTAAAGAGGGAGGGCGTAAGGGTGTACACAGTCTCATTCACACTCAAAGGAGGGGTCCGCGGAGTGGATTTGGTAAGCCCTGTACGCGCTTTCTCTGAGCTTGGTGACGTCTTCTTCAACTGGGGTGTCATGGCTTTCCTAGGACTCCGCCTTGAAGGAGTGAGGCTTGGGCTGGAAGATTTTCTTGGGCTCTTTCTTACAGGCGTTTTCTTGACAGTCTTGTTCTTGACAGGTACAGTGATGATGTATTTCCTCGGTCCAGCAGGTGGGGCTGTAGGAGAAACCTTTGTCTCGCCGTTCAGCCTTTCTGTCGAGTTTTCTCGCGATCTCTGCGCTCTCTTCTCCTCGATCTCTCGCAGGTACTTCCTCTCCAAAGGGCCGATGTAAGGCCGCTTCTTATTGGCTGATGACTTGTTGTAAAAGGACTGCGCGGAATGCTGGGATCCTTCGTCGGATTTCTCTATGCTGCTTCTGCTGTGAGAATGCAATAAAGCAAATGATAGTACATGTATTTTATATTATACCGGTAGCAGACAGTTGTCAGTGACTGAGTTAGTCTTCAGTGCTCAGCAGGTAGGATACATAAAAGGCTATCAAGAGATTAACACTTCTTGACATGTATCAAGCACAGGGCTCTAGCCAGCGTCCGTTTTTCCGTCAATTGACGGAAATTTGCTGCGTATGACGGAAAAATTTTCAAACCAATCTGTCAACCTTGCTGGACAAAAATCCTTGGTGGAAGCTACAGGCAGCTTGGGGACGCTGTCCACGGCAGTAAAAGCTACACACTGTTTGTTTTGCTATTGTTATTATAGTTGACAAAGTGTGTCGGCGCCCTTTCACATACGATAATCTCATTAAAAACCCGTTTTTCAAGGTGTCAGTTCAGTCTCTCTATCACCTGGAATAGTGTTTTCGCGACAGTGGAAATTGGCTGACGGAAAAAAATTTCGAGCTGGCAAGAGCCCTGATCAAGCATGATCTAAACAAGAACTGTTTACAAGTTAGGGGCCTTCACCTTTGACTTTCAACCAGTATATATGCAATTCAAACTTTGAGTTTGAACAGGCTTCTAATATAGATTTACCAATTTAGTGCATCAAGCAAACTACTCTCCTTGGAAAACTTATTATTGCATTTTATGTGGTTGGGAAATGATCTAAAATGGTGCATGTCTTTTACAGACATCACTTTGGCAGTCCAGTCTCAGGAGACCATCTGTGCACCTCTGGAAGGTTGTCCTCTGCTGTTGCTCCTGATGTGGCTCAGGAGCCCACTCCGCGATCTGCATACATCAATCTATCACTATCGGTCAGCCGTTAGATTTAAGAAAGAAACCTACCTGTCCACCATGTCCAGCTTTCTTTTCTGTACATTTGGAGTTCGTCTGGTGCCACGTGGAGACCTGTGGAGAAAAGGGGCACAAACCTCTCTCAATATCAGCAAGTAGAGCAACAAAATGTCCCCGAGGTGCAATTAGTAACACTTTCACACTGTTTTGCAATGTGGATCAAATTCAGTGGATATGTGGGTGGGGGTTTAATCCCAGGGTCGGGCCCCAGCTTTGGCATGTTGCGTGGAATAAGCCCTCTCACACTCGTCAAAGAGATCAGAGTGCATGTGCGGTGACAGGAATTCTAGGTAATATGTCAAATGTAAAGGCCCACAAAAAGAAAACAAAACCCATCTGGAAGTTGTTAAGCAATGGATGGCAGAGACAAGGACTGTTTTCTTTTTCAAGGCCCTTAACCTTTGACATAATATTATTACCTAGAATTCCTGTCGCGGCACATGCGCTCTGATCTCTGTGAGAGGGCTTATTTTGATCTGTGGGTGGGGGTTGGTCCCAGGGTCGGGTCCCAGCTTGGGCATGACGTGTGAGATGCATTCACCATTTCTACAAGTACAGTAAAGCCGGCAGCCCATTGTCAGTATAGGTAGCTCGAGACATTAGCCACTAACATCAAGCCCCAGCACATTGTGATGTGGTGGCTATAAAGTAGAGCCTCACTGCACTGCTAAATACTTGAATACGCTTTATGCTTCGACTCGGTTGAAGATGACAACTTCAGTAGGCTTGGTTTTGATAGAGATTTTAGCCCCTCCCCCTTCCTGATTTCAATACAATCTGGAGCTATAATCAACTTAAGGACAGACTTGTTCATGAAGCACCACTTCAAATATGCCACAGAATGTCTAAAAGCAATGCAACGTTAGCATAGTATTCATTTTCAGTTCATCTGTTTTGGAAAAGGGAAAGAATATACCGCAAGCATATTTTGCATGACCATGACATAACATGATGAGAGGCGCGAAACGTATCTTTCCAACAGAGAGTGCATTTACCGCACACGTTAATATAGCCTCGACATGTACATTCCTTATCAGTTAGCACGTATCTAGGCGCAGTTTGGGAGCAGATGTTTCCTTGTTTCCCGCACAAATCACGATTTTCCCGAGCTTACCTTCGTTTCCCGCTTTCAAATCCCGCCATCTTGGCTCGTTTTTCGCGGGAAAGTAACTTGATCCGAAATCGGTCACTAAATAATTTTTTTTTTTACAAATTATATCCTATCAACGACTGCTAGGGGTAATGTTCATCTAATAAATGTAACATGATACCAACATTAATTCATACTGTTTTTGTTGTACTTGAATTTTATATTAAATTTTATCTCGAAATATTCACCCTTCACCTTTGACCTCACTACACAGGATACTTCCGGTTTGAGGGAAGTTGGTCGTGGTGGTTTTCTTTCGTCAACTTGGTCTTTCTTTTTCTTCAGTTCAGGACTGATCTGGAAATCTGCAAAATGGTTTTCTACTTTCTGAGTAACGGTAAGACTGTGGGGTGCCTTTTTTTGCATGTTGGAACAAATTATATACTATCTTTGGAGAATAATTTGTGTGTGGACAAGTCACGTTTGTCTATAATTTATAAAGACATTATTACAGTAGATTCTTTTATTTTTGCTGTTAGAGTGAAAAGGATGTTTTCATGGAGTTTGCAGTCGAACTAATCCTATATCAGCGTGAAAATAAATTTGGGGTGTCATGATTTTACAGCACAGCAAACATTTGTTGTTGTTGTCTCTATAATATTTATCCGCTTGTTTCGTCGGAAGATGGTCACATGTGCTGTCTTTTCTCTCTCACTGTGCTTCTTTCTCTTGTGTACTTCTCTTGCTGCTTTTTTCCAATTGGTCGGCATGCGGCACACATCTGTCGGTACTCTTTCTTTCTCTCTTTTCTACATCATCCTAATGTTCTTCTCCGTTCCTTTCACATGTGTATGATCTTACTTCACATGTGTGTTATCAGTTTCCAGTCATTCAAAAACGTTTTGTTTCTAGGATGTAATCCATCATTGCCTTTTGTAGCCTCTCTGATCCTTCTCTGCTGATTTCCTCCAGGGTGCCAGAGTATATTTCCAGACTTCCTGTTCTCTCTAGCTGGTCTTCCTCTTTTAGACACATGTATGTTTCCCTCTCTAGCTCTTCTCTTTCTTTTTCATATTTGCAACAATCCCGCAGGTAATGGTCGATGGTTTCTGGTCTCTTGCACTGTTCACACTTGTCTGTCTCACATTCTGGATTAGTATGTATTTCCATGCAGTTCAGCCTTGTGTGTCCACTTAACACTTGATTCAATGATACGTTTCCTTTTCTGTACGTCTTATTTCCAATCCTTCTTGCACCCACGTTTTTGATTGCATTGTGCGTGGTCAGGGACTGCATTGACATGTCATATCTGTTCTGCCAGCTTTTCGTAGAATTTTCTCTGAGTTCTTTTCTTATGTCTTGTTTCGTTAAATGTGGCGTCTTCATGTGTTCTTCTGTCATTGCTTGTCTGGCCGCTTCCTTCGCTAGACCATCTGCCATCTCATTACCAGGTATGCCCATGTGCCCAGGAGTCCAGACTATTTGTACATTACTGTAAATGCAGAAATATTCGCGGTGGATTAATATTCGCGGTTTTCGCGGCGGCCGCTTCACCGCGAAATTAAATCCACCGCGAATATTTCGTCTGCTGGCGCCGCCTAAGGTGCCCCTTTTCCGCTCCATGTACATACTACTACTGTCTTTGTCACTGTATAATGAAATGTTTGACATACTTACTACGGTGAAGTCTTGACTGACGACACACATGTAGTTTTTTCATACGACCAACTGTATTACAGTACTGTACTACTGTATACTATTACGTATTGACAGGGTAGATACGATTAGATCAGTAACAGTTGCTCACGCAAGAACAAGTCAAAAGCATGGAAACTGTTCTATCCGTCTGTATAGGACCCTTACCGGGTAACCAGCAAGTGTTTTCCGACTGGCGGTTTGTAGAGGCGCCGGGTTTTACACGGCAGTTCGTGACTACAGTGCTGAAAATGTATTGAATTTCGCGGGATGGCGCTACCGCAAAATTAAATCCACCGCGAAATGTCCATTTTGCCGCTACCGCGAAATTAAATCCCCGCAAAATTAAATGCATTTACAGTATTTCCATTTTCAGTTATTTCAGTAATTGCTTTCCTTGTTAGGATTGTTGTGTCAAAGTTGCTCCTAGGTGCTCCAGCGTTTAATACAGCCTCAATGGCAGCTTTACAGTCACACATTATTATGATGTTCTTCCCATGTGTGTTAGTATCTTTTATGAAGTTTGCAGCAAGTAGGAGGCCATATAGCTCTCCTATATAGTTGTTACCTTCACTCGTCACGGATTTTTTCAGACAGACTGGCGTGCTCTTTAGGCCATTAAGGTAAACAACAGCTGCGCTTCCCGTTGGGCCAGGATTACCCAGTGTAGAGCCGTCCGTAAAACATAGGATTTCATCACGTGTGACTCTTCCCAACAGCTTCTGCACCTCTTCTGTACCTTCCTTCTTGTTTAGTGCGTCTTGTATCTGGAATATTTTCCTCGTTCTTACAGGTTTGAAAGACAATGTGTCCTTTTCATACTTATATTCCTCTTCCACTTGTATGGCAGCTTTCTTCCCCATACAGTGTTTGTAGCATCTGTCCAGCCGTGTTAATGTTGATGGTGTCTTTTCATTTTCCGCCGCTTTCCACCTGCTCATCATTTGTCCTATGGGTGTGTTCTTGCTTTTCATTAGTATTCTGGAAAACTCCATCGCTTGGCACTCTCTCAGGTGTGTGTCGAAGGGTGTTACATTTGTCAACACTCCAGGACTCCAGCGCCTCAGTAGCTGTGTGGGATTCAGCAGTGCCTGTAAACGTTACTATCTTTGGAGAATAATAATTTGCCTTGTATGTTGAGGGGGGGGGGGGGGGGGGCTGTGGACATATCACGCTTATCTATAGTAAAGAGAAGTACAGTAAATTCTTTTATCTTTGCTGTTAGAGCGAAAAGTTTGTTTTCATGGTGTTTTGAGTTTGCAGTCGAAACAATCCTATAGCAGCGTGAAAATAAATTTGGGGGGTGTCATGATTTTACAGCACAGCAAACATTTCAAGATGTACAGTAGCTAACTTGGTGGGGGCTGACTGCAAGATATAGATGTCGACTGTAGGATCAATCAGACTCGACAATAAGTCAGACTGTCGAGTTTGGACTACCTTCTAGATAATTTGATAGATAAGGCAGGTAAAAATCAGCCAATGATTGTTCACCCATGGCTCATACGTATTTTTTTCAGTTGTTGACCCACCCATGAAGATTTACATGGGATTGGACAAATATGAAAGTAAGTTGACTTTATCATTGACTGTAAAACTTGGTAGAAATGACTATAAACTCTACACTACTTCACTCTTGTTATTTTCTTCCACCTGCAAGCACCAAAACGTGTGAATTCCTGATCAAATAATCTGTTAATTTTGTAATAGGTCCAACATCCGGTCCACCTAATTTTTTCAGGTCCGTTTTTTGACCGGTCCAATAAGAAAAACGGTTTTGTACCGGTTCGCTGTAACGTTACTAGTACCCAGTGCTATCTGCCAGTCAAACATTTTGTAACAGGGGATCCGATGCCATATCTCGCATGCTTGTGGATGTGTGATTTTCTTGAATGATCACTTGAATGATAAGAGTCAGCTGCATCACTTTTTCAGATGAAGAGTTGCTGAGATGGGGATGGCCAGAAGATGTTTGGTACGTTTGTCTGCCATGTTACTGTTAGTTACAGGGGTATATACAGTTGAGATGTTGTTTTTGTCTGATCTCCTGAATGACATCCTGCAATGTCCAACCCTCGCAAGACTGAAAACAAAGGAGCCTAAACCCTATTATGGGGTTTAGTATATAGTTTAGTTACTATTACGGGGTTTGACTTCTTCTTCGAAAACAGCTGAAAATGAAGTCTCATATTTTTTCTATTATAGGTTGATTCAATGATCTCAATAGGAAGAGTATCTTAAATCTGTATAACAGTGTATTCTTGTGTCTCTCAGGTTTCATGTGGACAAGATGTCGTCTGCTCATGTCTACCTCAGGCTGCCCAAGGTGAGGGGAATGTGTGAAGTGGTTACCAAGTGTGGGCGTAACATAACAGGTTCGGAGAGTGAGTGAATGAATGAATGAATCGTTGGTGTAAGGGATGATGAAATTTGGGATTGCAACGTTGACCAGTGCAACCCTCTAATTTTAGTTAAGGCCCCAATTAGAATTAAAAGGTAGACTTATTACAAGTATCACCTGATGCTCATTGTCACTAAGATTATGCTCCCTGGAAAACTGATTTCATAATGCCGCCTGAGTTTGGAAAGGGGTCTTTTCAGCCCCTTGCTGCAAAGGGAGAGTATGTAGTTGCCCCTCTCCTGAAAAAATGCTAGCTCTTAGAGGTAGCATTTTTTCTTTGTGTCTTATGTTTCTGGCTCTTGTGTTTGCAGGGAGAGACAGTAGAGAGTATACCTGCAGCTGTGCTAACGGACTGTGCTCAACTGGTTAAGGCTAACAGCATTCAAGGTAAGTTACATGTCATCATCATCATTGGTCAACGTACATACACGACAAGGTAATACCACCCCTTGCGGGGTGACATACCCTTTTGCTGGCTGATAAGTTGCATGTAGGAAGTTCCTCACTTCATGTATGTTCCAGCCTTCCAGGGCAAGGGGATAAGACAAGTTCATCAGCAACCCAAGCTGGTCTGGTCAGTTTGCCAAACGACAGTATAAATCTGTTGATATCATCAGTATCAAACATTTTGATTAATCATGTAGCATATGGAAAATATATAACAGGAAAAACACAAACAGACAAACCAAAAACGACATGCAGACTTAAACAGGCACACAGAAAACAATAGCTCAGTTCACAGAGGTGACAAAGACATTATACATTTTAAGTGGTACATGATATTTTGGCCAATATGTTAGCATCATATTTCTGCTTTGCCAATCCTTACTGTTTTGCAGGAGCTGTTCCTGATGATGATGTGATTTTTATCAAATTTAAGATATTTGCAAATATCTTCTGTTTCATTCAATTGCTAGGCAACAAGGCAAACAACATTACTGTTGTCTACACACCTTTCGAGAACCTGAAGAAGACTGCCAATATGGACGTGGGACAGGTCGGATTCCACAAGCAGAGAGAGGTGAGGAGAGCTGTAGTGTTTTGTTATCAGTTACTAGTTGTTGTGCTTTGTAGATCATTTCTTCCGGTATAGACACATCATAGGGTTTCCCATAAAAAGTAATATCCTTGCCGCACCATTTGGCATATGGGGTGATGTTTATCTGTTTCTTTAGCCCTTGAGCCACGCAGTCACCTGGTGTGGAGTGTGTTAAACTTCCATATACCCTTTCTCTTAAGTGCTCACTGGTATGCAAGTAGAGAAAGCAGCCTGTACCAGTTTTAAGCTTTTGAAAATCTGCTATAACATTCTCCAAGGTAAATTAACCTACTATTTGAATTTTCCTGACACACAGATGGATATGATACTTAATTGAAATTGGTTAACAACCTGAATGTTTTTAAACTCTGACGTTGTAACCTTTTGTAACCACATGACCTTATCCATTCCAGGTCAGGGTAATCGCAGTAGAGAAGAGACTAAACGAGATCGTTAACCGGCTGAACAAAACGAAGGTGGAGAGCCAGCCGGACCTGAGAGCGGAGCGGGAGGAGCGTGACGCAGCCGAGCGACAGGACGCCAAGAAGAAGCTGAAAGAACAGAGGGACCGAGAGAAGGAGGAGGAGAGGAGAAGAAAAGAAGAGGAAGAAAAAAGGTGCAGTTTTTACAGTGATACAATGTTTTATTTCACATAAGCAAAGGTTCATGAGCAGGATTGAATTGAGGCCTTTTCAGGCCTTTCAAATTTGTTACAGTAAGCCTAAAAAACACATGAACATACAAATGCAAGTTATATTACAAACGATCAGCGAGTAAAAAAAATAGGAGCAAGGAGCTCTTTGATAAAATCTCCTTGAACTGAGGGGGTTAAGGGGCCTGTATATTGAGGAACAATATTTTTTCACCCATCAACTTTTTACAGGCTAGCAGCTGTGCTTTCCATGGGCATTCATATCAACTTTTTCATACCCCAAAGGTAGCAGTATCAGCTTTAGCTCTCTATTTGCTGTTGGCCAGTTCAAATATGGATGAATGCTACCACCAGACTAGCCTCTGTATATCTTATTAAGCCTTAAACTAGAATCCTGAGTTACATGTATGCCAACCCTGTCTCTCTTGTCTGCAGGAGCTACTCAAACTTGATGAGAGAGGAAAATATGACATCAAACCAGGTAAGGAACAATTTTGCTAGACAGTAGACAGTTGCTACTTACCAGGCTATTGTTGTAACCTTCTTTTGTGAAGTACAGTTGTGAAGAACAGTTTATGAATTTGCTGGTGTTAATGTAACATTTTTATATCTGTAACCTTAAAACTCATCTTATCAAGGGTGAATTGAGAAATTCAAAATAACAAAGAAAGAAGTGCTTCACAAAAATCTTAATAGTCCACAGAGATATCTGATATTCTACTTGCTGCCACTTCTACTCTCATCTCAGTTGAAAATGACTGCTTTAAGTTTTCTATGAGACCTTTGATTTCTTGTTGCAGGATGTCATGGATGACGAAGATGATTTCATCTAAAACATACCTGCAGTCGGTGCCAGGTGACCCAGGGTGTGCTTCCTGTTGTGTGACATACCATGGCATTTTACCCAACATCATCTCCAGTTGTGGACACCAAATTGACACTGCCCCCTATATAACCAGAGAAGTACTGCAGCACCAGACTTTTTTCACAAGGAGTACAACAACTGCTGGGTGCCACATATATTGCCTTTCTGGACTGTTACTGTCGAACAATGGACTTTGGGCATGAGAGGCTATGATGTACTACATGGTAGTTAACACAAATGAATATGTAGCTTTGGCTTGCTCATCATCGTAGTATTACTTGTACTTGTATGAGGGCAGTTCAATAAAAGTACCATCAAACTTGAACCACCTTCTGTCACAAGCCACCTTAAAACAGTATTTGTAAATTTGTAGATTACATGTGTATTGAAATACATATCTCCATAGGCCTATTTTCCTGTTTCCTGAACACCAGTCAGTTTTCCTTTTACAGCTGCTGGGGTGTGTTGAATTCAGAGCAGTCATTACTAGCTAGTACAGTCCTGAATACATAGTTTGTCATTAAAGTCTATAGACTAAAAGGATAATTTGTAAGTTGAAACAGTAATTAGGTATTTAAAGACGTATGCGGATGAACATGCAAATCAAAAATTGGTCTGATCAGGCACAGCAGAAGCCATACAGACAGACAGCAACGGAAACGACGGACTGCCCTAAGCAAAAAGGATGCAATTTTTAAAAAGACTAGGAAGTGCTCTGAGTTGTTCGTATTAGTCCATTGGCCCTTAGTTCATGCAAACATTCATCTAAGTATTTGAAACATGTTACATAAACACAACAGGCTACAGGAGTTTGCGGTTTTTAGTTTATTTCAAAATCACCTGTGTCGTAACAGAGCGTCACAAAAGGTGAGGTCATTTGTACACAAACATTTAACTATTGTAGAGATATATACATCTGCATCATTCTGTACATCCTGGTTTATCTGTAAGTCTCTTTCAGCTGTATACTAATGCATACAATGTATGAAATAGATAATAAAATAATGTCTGTTTGAAGGCCACAGATAACCAGAGGTATGCGGTACTATGTGGAATGCCATCTGTATCACTATCATAAATTAATGCTTTATCAAATATAAGTATTCATGTATCTGTTGCACTTTGAAATCGGCTCTTTGATCAGAATTTCACTTTTAAACAGACAATTACTTTATCATCTAACAACAACAAAAGAGAAGCCAGAGCATGAGGGTATCTCCTGACCTACATGTATTTGCACAAGTTAATTTGGACGGATTGCGGACTTTGCTAATCAACCAGTGGTAGTACACACAGTTAACATACATGTATCCCTGCCATGTAGAGAGGAGTACATATCAATCAAGTCTTCATTTTCAATATAGGATTTAAAACGTTTTTGGAAAGGAATTTACAGTAGTTTTATTTCAAAAAATCACAATAGGCTACCAGTATTTGAATATCCCTGAATCTCAGATTCTTTAATTCAAAAGATTATTGCCTTCCACAATAAAGTTCTGTTGTGTATATACCGTATATGATATGATATGAAATGTGCAAACTGTTGCATAGAACAACATTAGTGACAATCTTATTACTAGTACCTTGTAAAGGGTAGAAATATTCTCATTGATTAGCAATAGAAAGATCAGACACACATCTCTGCAATTTACAATCATTAGTCAACAACGAAAACAACAGCGACTTAAAACATTGTGTGCTCAGTCCATCATTGTAAACATTGAAATCCCCTACATTAAACTTTGATGTAAACATGGTATGTGGTACATTGTATTTACAAAAGCCTTGCCCCACAAGAGTACAGTGCTATTCTCCCGATAACAAAAACAACAACACAAAATGGGCACTTCAAATAGCCATATACAGCTTGATACCAGTAATTTAACATTTACAGTCATTCATGGACGATTTATGTTGTCAAAGTTAGGGCTGCAGTTCCTGTGTTTCCAGCAAGGAGTCACCCTCGCTGGCCTTTTCCTCAGGCGCCTCTGGTGTCCCTGGCGGCTTGGGATAAAGCTCGCTCTCTGTCGGCGGTGCAGGCAGCCGGGACGGCAGCAGCTGTAGTATGTTGACTTTGGGCTCCGTCTCACCTTTCAGCTCCCCCGTGGACTGGTAGGCAGGGTTGGCGATGCTCCCCTGAGTCCCCTCCCGTACGAATGTCGGATTCCGGACTGGTGGTAGCGTCGCTATGCTCCCCTGAGTCCCCTCCCGAACGAACGTCGGGGCCCGGACGGGTGGTAGCGGCGCCCGCACGGGCTGAGAGCCGATCCCGACCGTGGCCTGCTCGGCCCAGGTCGGAGGCGGTTTCGCTGCGGTGGCGCCTCCCTTCCCCAGCGGGCCCCAGGCACGGGTAGACACGCGCTCCTTTCTCACGGGCTCCATCCGCACGTCCTCAGACGAAAGGCCCACCTTCTTATTTCTCGATTTCCTAAAGAACGGGTACATCATAAACAAACATAAGTAACGTACTATGTTGATGTTGATGACTGCCAAAGGCCTAATCTAAACAAATTACAGTACATTTGTATTAATAAACATAGTAGATTTCTTTATATTACAACTCGTAATGTCATGTGCTACATTGTACAATGCTGTTTTTTCGTCGTGTTTATGTCAGGGCAGTGATCTTCAAAGGAATATCTTTAGATTTACAGACTGAGATAGGGATCTCTCCAGGGGTAGATAAACACACTCATCAGCAGGATCAGGGAAACAGTCAGGGACAGGGAAACACAGTCAGCACCAGGGACATGAAAGAAATTCAGCACTAGGCATAGGAAATACATTCAGCACCAGGGACAGTTAAATACATTCAGCACCAGGGACAGGGAAACACAGTCAGCACCATGGACAGGGAAACACAGTCAGCACCAGGGACAGGGAAACACAGTCAGCACCAGGGGCAGGGAAACACATTCAGCACCAGGGACAGGGAAACACAGTCAGTACCAGCGATAGGAAAATACATTTAGCATCAGAGATATTGAAATACATTTAGCACCAGCGAGGGAAAAACACAGTCAGGGACAGGACATTTAGTCCCAGATTTGTGTGACTTACTTGTACATGTATACCGCCACAGCGATGGCCACAGCCAGCAGCACCAGAGGAACCAACACAGCGACGACAATGACGACTGCATTCCCACCAGTTGCTGCCACCGGTTCCTCTTCTTCCACAGGCACCAACAGCGCGATGCTGGAGATGTTCGCTCCGAGCACCGCCTCCAGCGCCGAGACGTTGGACTGGAGAATAGCCATGAGCTCGCTCCCGGGGATGGACGTGTTTCCGGAGGGCAGCAGGAGGTAGTACGCAAGCGCGATGGTGCTGTCGTTATTCGCTGAAGGGTAGCCTGAAGGTCGTTGGACTTCAAGGACACTGAAGGTCACAGGTGTGCTCCTCCGTCTGAAAGAGGGAGGTGGCAAAAGGTTAGCGTTTAAAATAATTTTTTTACAGACATATCGATTTCATACACAAATGGATAATATGCGGATATGTCTTCCGGACGCTTCTAGTGACATCCATCACCCTTATTCAGCGTCCCTACAACAAACCAGCATCTCATGTTCTAGTATTCAGCTGTTATATAGGTTTACTATAGTGGCCATGAAGAAGACTAATAGATATCACTTGAAACATCTTGACGAAATCTCGGTATGTTATCCCGCTCTATGTAGATTAATTCGTTTGAAGGTGTCGTTCACCTGGATGTCTAACGTTCATCAATGTAACATTGATTCATTATATGTACGCAAAGAGCCACAGAGGACTCAAACATGGACATATCAAATGTCACTCACCTCCTTCTGGAGCCATCTGACGTTATCACGCCGCACTCCACAGCATTCGTGGTGCAGTGTTCCGTTGCCATGGCAGCCAGCAGGGCCGAGAAGGCGTTATCCACTGTAACCGTGTACTGGGGAAAGGTCGGGAAAAGGATGTAAATGTTGTATCAAAAGTCACAATAATCTTGTTTGTCAACTACACCAATCTTTGCCACTTCTTGATAAAGACTAATAAAGTTAGTCAAAACCGGTTGAATATCGGAGTCTCACCCGTCATCGATCCATACCTTATCGACATGGTTCAACTGCGACGGTAAGAGTGAACAATAGAGAATTTCACGAATATTGTAGTGGCACCAAGCGGCAATGTGAACTCTCTGGCTCTGTGCACATAGCAAGGCTATCTGTGGAGTCCGTCATGCAGGTTGCCTTCTAGTCTTCGAACGCCGTCTGCATCAGCAGGTACATGTTATTATGAATTTGAAATATCAAAGACCGGAAGGTCCTATTCTGCTTGGATGTACTGATTGGGCGAACTGCAGTTAGAATAGAACGGATTCAAGGCAACTCCCAACCAAGAACCGACCTTGGTAGAAAAAGTGTCTGGAGCAAAAGTAAGAGATGCTCCTGACTGTGTGACGGGGCGTAAGGTTTCTCACCTGTGCCAATGACATCCCGCAGTTGAAGGTTACAGTGTTGGAAAGGTCCTGGTCGGAGGACGTTCGTGTGGAGACAGAAACTGGCTTCTCGTCGTCGGGAAGGTCTGAAAAAGTGTCAAACATGTGTCAGGTCTTTGTTTTATGAATTGATGGCGGAAGTAGCGATATGTTAGGTCCTAGTGACGCAGCATGGAGAAAGCAGTTACTGTACGTCATCGATGAAAGCCTCCAAGCCCAATTTGTGGGGACCAATTCAGCATCGGCAGCAGCAACAATACCATCATTATCACAAACATCACCATCATCATTGTCATCATCACCGACATCATCATCACCATCATCATTGTCATCATCAGCATTTACTGGATTCTGCATACTCCATTTCTAAAACACCTTCAGCTGCAATCAGCAGATTTCTTCACTTTAAATTGACCTAAATAACTTCATCGATGTTAAATATCTGGCTGCTTGTAATCTCCAAGCAGCGCTTATGGTGCCATAATCGTAACTACGTAAGACGGCCACATAAAAGTGTTAGTGTCTTTGCCGGTAGTCATGATTTTCATATAGGATGAACTGCTCGTAGACCAGTTGGTTACTCACCCACACATTCTCCGTCCGTCAGGACCAGCCCGGCAGCACAGTCACAGCTGTAGGACCCCGGCTGGTTCTTACACACCGTGTTACCGCTACAGTTGTAGTTCCCGGTGTTACACTCGTCAATGTCTGTGGAAAATAGTCGAATCTGTTGATACTGGTAACCTATGACAATCAAGACCTCTAGTAATACAAGCAAGTCTTTCAATATTGCCTCGCAGAAATGGCCAGAAAGCATCTTTTTGTGAATATTTTTTGCAAGATCTACATGAATTTTTACTACCATGTGCAGACAGGTACCCAAAGGACTAAAACACACTGCAAAGAGTTTCTGCTCACCAAGTCACCTACTTATACGCCAAAAAGCAGTTTCAGACAACCATCCGATGTCTTTCGTCAGAGACTCTGGATGGTTGTTTGAATCGTCTGACCGTTTCCAAAACCATATCCAGTTGCTTGAGTAACTGCTTTTTGGCTCATCCTATAACCTGGATGTCTAACCTTCATTTACGTCACCTACTTATAGTTCTCTCTTATATCTTACCTTGACAGGTGTGCTCATCCACCAGTTGGTAGCCTGCCTCACATGAGCAGGTGTAGCTCCCCTCTGTGTTGCCGCAGTTTTGGTTGCAGTTGTTTTCTCCTGTCTGGCACTCGTTCACATCTGATAAAAGAGCATTTGGAATTTAGCTATTCTATTAATTTCTTCCTTTAATCATTCTTTGGTTCGTGCATTCGTTCATTCATTCATTTATTTTACTCACTCTATTATTCTTTATTGTTTATTAATCTCTCACATTTTTACTCCGTGAAATGTATGTGCTTTTTATATCATTGCATTGTTTCGCTTTGTTTCTTTTTGCAATTGAACATGTTTGCAATGAAGTTAGATAAAAGAATGAATACGGGGGTTATTGAATGATTGTCTAGAGAAGAAATTTCATATAGATTGCATCAGTTACAACTTCCAATCCCTAGAACTAACGTATTTTGCTTTGCCACTCACCGTTGCAGGTCACCCCGTCGTCCGCCAGGGCGTATCCGCTCTTACAGGCGCACTGCTTGGCGCCGCCGTTGTTCAGACACCAGCCGTTAACTACGTCACATCCGCCTGTATCTCCTACGGGGCACGGGTCCGTAGCTGCGGGTAGGAAAAAAAGGAGTTTTGTTACCTATTTCTTTTAATAGCATGTATGTTGAAGTTAACATGTGTATTACTAAATAGCAGTTAATCAAGCAATCGAATATGAATTTGGTAACGGTGAGACATTTCAGACAGCATCCACTATCCTGCTAAGGTGTCACCGACTCAACCGTTTTCAAAGCATATCAAGGCATTTGTTATCACCTAGAGGTCTAAGCTTCATCAACATTTACATATATATTAGTGTAAAGCTGTGTAAAGCATTCAGTAGGAGACAATTGGAGTCTTTATGACTAGAAAATGTTTCAGTTAATATCTATTTAGGAATAACCTGCATTACTTTAGAATCGATGCTAAGTATGAACACTACATCTGCCCTTTGCATCATTTTCTTAAATTTCTTAACGTTTACTATACACTACCATTTTCACGACTGATCATCAACAAGTGTCCCATTGGGATATTTCTGCCGTACTCACGTGAGCAGGACTTGCCGTCCGACCCCAGTTCAAACCCGCTGTTGCAGGAGCAGCTGTAGGAACCCTCGTTGTTGTTGCAGACCTGGTCACAGTCGCTAGCTGGCGTGCACTCATCCACATCTGTTGGAATCAAATACTTCTATTAGTATCAAACAATTGTTATGCTTTTTAGCGATGAGATTCTAGGACTTGCTACAGTAGCATCAGCTATACCTGTGTTGGTCATCCCTGAAAAGAGCATAGAATGTGATAATTAAATTGAATTTTGTGCTACAGCTCAAATTCACACAAAATTGTATTAAATAATTCTTTATGGCATTGATATTTATTACAGTGCTCCACATGTCGCTGAGAATTATGAATATAAATCAAATATGTGTGGATGGTGTTCAGCACCAAGGACAGGTATGTTCCCCGTGTGTGGGTAGTGTTCAGCACCAAGGACAGGCTTGTTTACTTGTGTGTGGATGGATTTCAGCACTTGGTCAAGTCCTACGCGTGTTTACTTGTGTGGGAATAAGGCCAGGTCTAGAATCACCACCCAAAAAGGCATCTTACCGTTACAGGAACTACCGTCGTCTCCCAGTTCATACCCGGCGTTACACGAACACTGGTAGGAACCCGGAAAGTTCACACACAGCTGTGCACAGGAAGAACCTGATGCGCACTCGTCCACGTCTGTAGTACAACAGGAACAATGTTGGACCAAATTTACGTGAAAAAATGAAAATCAAAACACAGACGTTATGTGTGTGTCGATAAGTCAGTTCTTGAATACTAGAAATAACTCATTGCCACCAACTACAACTGGTTCTGTAACTGCAAGCTTGAAAATTGAACTGCATTAAAACCACGCATAATATGATAAAATTGTGCGAGGTTTATCAAAATAAGTTATGTTGTTACTGGTTTAGCAAACATATCTATCAGTGAATACAATAAACTTAAAGTACACTAGTCTTCCTTGTATCATACTGATTAAAACATCATCATCATCTTACCAAATCTATAAACATATTAACGTTAACTTGCAATGATACTTAGAGCACTATATATACGTCATACGATTGTCGTATGAGTTCAAACTGAGTGTATTCTTTGAATTGGCGTGCATGTGTCGTGGAAAGGTCTGTTGTATTGTTACGGGAAAATAATTTAATAAGCTCAATGTCGGCGGTTGGTAATGTCACAGACATCTTGAATGTCATTGCGCCGTTACTCATGCATGTGCTACCAAAAAGTAGATTCTGTTTCCCTACCTGAACATCGCTGCCCGTTCCCCGAGTACCCGGTGGGGCAGGAGTCACACTGGTACCCACTGATGTTAGCCGGGGCGGGAAGGTCGATACATCGGACACCCGCGTAACATGGCTGGTAGTTGGCTGCGCATGCGTCGATGTCTGACTCACAGTTGGATCCAGTGTAGCCGGCTGCGCATGTGCACTCTTGCATCACAAACCTGCATCGAAATGGCAGAATGATAAGAATGAATGATTTTTTTTTACATGAACATATTATGGTAGTCTTTTCATGATGGAAGAAAATGATGATGCAAATGTCTTTTTTAAAATTGATCCTTTGATTTTCGATGGATTAACACGTATTAATGTTGAACTGTCTTCCCCCATCCCTTTGCCAATACCTTTATTTGAGTCCACAAAATGTCGCCTTTTGAACCTGATATACAGTTTTCTACTGACCAGCCAGCGGAAGTTTTGCTTGCACCATGGCCAGTCGTAGTGCGCATTTTTTTCTGACAACCGATATTTCAAGCCAGTCTTCCTGACTTCGTCCCATAGATAGCTTTTGGAGAGAAATAATTAAAAACAACACCGTAAAAGTCCTCGGCACGTGGTAAGGTACGGTTACCAGGTTAAATCTTACCTAGTGTTATTGGAGGAACTCTGCGTGCCTCCGCTGGTGGCGCAGCTGCCGCCGTTCTCACAGCTGCAGAGGTACACTGTGGGCCAGTAGAGGGCGCTCGCGCCGCCGGAATCGGTCACCAGGATCTTCAGGTTAAACATCTCCCTCCTGTCCACCTGCCAGCTGAACGTGGCCTTTGATAGAGACAAGACAATACAGAGGTATGTAGATACATGCTGATATTCTTTTAAAGCATATTGAGTTATCTCAAAAGCATCTCGAGATATTTCAAAAGCATCGTAAGATCTTTTAATGTACTGTAAATGCAGAAACTTTCGCGGTGGTTTAGTGTTCGTGGTTTTCGCGGTGGCCGCATCACTGCGAACTTAAAACCAACGCGAACGTTTTTGCATGGCAGTAAAAGACAACAGACATATTGAGATCCTTTTCAGAATATTGAGATTTTTCAAATCTTGTTGAGATTGTTCATAAGGTCTCAACACTGATTGAAAAGTTCTCAAGAATTAAGTACGAAATGTTTTGTTTTTGCTTATAATGGAAACGACTCAAAATCGTTAACAATTTTAAAAAAAGGTATACGAGAAAAATAGAAATATTACAAGCCCAACTCAAGCCGAAAAAAGGCCTACAAACGAGGCTAGATTTCAGCACGTAACGTAAGTACTTACCGTATTTCCGCTCGAAGAGAGAACAGACGCCGCCAGGGTAGACGGTGATGAGATGGAGAAGCTGATGGAGTCTCCGTTCCTGTCCTCAGCAGTCAGCGAAAACTGTAGCGTCTCCTGGTACACAGCGTACAGCACGGCAGGGCCGGTCACGGTGGGAGGGTAGTTACCTATGGACGAACGATAACACAGTATTAGTGTATAACGTTAGTTTCGTCCGGTTAATCCAGCAATTCAACATAGTTTTTCGTTGGTACAAAAACATTGTTTGTGGGGTCGTGGTGCCTTAGCTACGCGCATGCGATGTGTTTGGCCCCAAACCCAGAGAACATGAGTTCGAATCCTGTCATCTTTTGCTATTGGAAGAAGACTACACGACTTTTCTGACTCCACCAAGGTGTACAAATGGGTAATAAAACACATTTTTGGCTGTTGAATGTACCCGCTAAATGACATTTCATGTATTTGACGATTGAGGCTAAAGGTTATTTCAAAATTCTAATTTACAGTTTGTGTGATATATCAATGAGAATCTCCTTGGATATATCAGGTTCAACGCTCTGCGTTTGAACTATATACGTCACTCTACATATTTGCAAACAATGAGAAGAACTGACTTGATTTCTGCGAGCCGTCCTCGATGGTAGTAGACTGGTGCAGAGAGGCCTCCCCCACCGCCACGTCACCCGTCTGCAGCACGTCGTACATGCACTCCTGGTTATCTCCGCACTTGTCCTGCGCCTGTTGCAGCAGCACCGGGTCAGCATTCTCGACCTCGTCCCCGAAGGTCGGCACGAAGGTGTCATCCTGGAAGGTGTCTACGCTCTGGCCGGCATCGTAGTGGAAGAGGGATGTGACGGGTAAGACTTGCCCTGTGTGATTTGGATGCACAGTTTAGCACTACTAGTACAGTGGAAGCCGCTTAATTGCACACCCAATTTGCCAGTGAATTCCGTGCAATTATCCGGCGTGTGCGATAATGCGGAGTTGGTCATTTGAACCGCATCACCACGGTCGGAGGGGCCGAGAGGTAGTATGGGAGGTAGTACAACGCACAGTTTATTTACGTGTTACAGTAGTGCTGTACCTGTTGTGCTCCGGACGTCATATACATGTCTTCACGAAACATCGTACTGCAATGTACTTGAAATCGAAACTAAAAGTAAGTGACTGTATACGTTATGTAGCTTCCTGAGCACGAAACTAAAGCATTGCACCGCCGAAGACGAGTGTTATGTCCGTCTGTAGGCCCCGAGTCGCTGTGTTGTTTCCAACTGGCTGCCAGGAACAGTGTTAGAACCACTGCATAAGTATTTCCCCGCGACCCTAATTAAGTAATTAGACAATGGACAGATAGAGAACATTTGTTATTGAGTATGTCATAACAAGTTGTCTGCCAAATCGTAATGCGGGCTTTGACGACCTTAAGCGGGCGGGCGTCTCTTCATGAGGCCGACCCCACGATATCGCTTTCTTTTGATCCCAATAACAATTTCATACATGTTGTCAGTATAGCGACTTCACAAAGGCCGTTTTCGGCTTATTTGTACCGTGTCTTACGATTTTTAGCACGCATTTTCAGTCAATTTGTTGACGATGTTTGACAAATTTTCGTGCAATTATCCGGCGTTGGTGATTTTTTGTCGTGCAGATAAGCGAAGTCACTAACAATGGAGTGAATGGGAGACGGTTTGGGATTTGGGGATTCCGTGCAATTACCCGAAGTGTGCGTTTATCCGAGGTGCAATTAAGTGGCTTCCACTGTATTAAATCTGTGTCACATTTTCAATAAACAAACAATATTGTAATATTAATTGCAAATTCCTACCCGAAGGTAATTGCAGTTAACACGGAAGGGGACAAACAAGCAGTGTGGAACAGTATAGAATATGTCTACTCTAGTCTAAAGCCAACTCTAAACTGTAACTTGTTGGGTTTGACTTCTTTTCCTCAGACAGTGGAAGACGAAGGATCCCACCTTTTCTATAATAATAATATAGGTTTAGCATACTTTCCTAGCATCAGCGGTTTCTATTGAAACCGTAACGTGAGTTCACACGTAAAGTTAATCTTGTATTGTTATAGAATCCCCTTTTAACATTATCCCGAAAAGCGATCAACAAAGTGATGACAACGCTAGTTCGCCTTCATCCGTGGGGTAACCTATATCCGTTAATATAAAAGAAAACAGGGTATTTATGGACATCAAGTTGACAGGCGTTACCTTAAAACTGTGCATATCGTGGAAATGTTGCAATTTGACACCACCGTCCGTTGGCTTTATATCAATAAACACCCTGTTTATTAAACGAACAGATATAGGGTACCTCGCGGAAAAAGGTAAAATTGCGTTACTATCATCACAACTTACATGATCGTCCGAAGTCGAAAATCTGCCTCTCAGTAGAATCACTGGACAGAACCGTCCCGTCATACATGGTGAAGTCGTTGGCTTGATCGTCGTCCCAGACTCCCAGCAGGCCTTTCGTTTGTCCCTTGAAGGATTCCGGGGCGGAGAAGACGATGGACATCATGCCCTGCAGACGTGTTTCAACAACGCGTTAAATTTCCGTAAATAGTTTCATCAGGTTGGTAGATCAATTCAACAAAGTCTTCTTCGTTACACAACCTTCTTTCAACCATAAAAGAAGGCTGTGCAACGAAGAAGACTTTGTTGAATGTAACGCGTTTAATTGCTTTTTAAGGGAAGTGCAAAGAAACTGAGCTATGTAGCTGTAGATACGTGTTGAACATGATAACAGTGCACCGGCCTGCGTACCAAATAGACTGTGTGTATGTCACTCTGTGGAAGCTAACGCGATATTTACGTGCATTTATGTTCCCCTCTTGAGATGTGTGTTAAAATGGGCGGTTGTTGGAGTATCGTGTAGCTATACGGTATAACAGCCAGTGAAACATGATAGAATACACTCCTTATGTTATGTCTTATAAAATTTCTTTTTACGGAATATCATATCCTCAGTTTGGTTTGGAGTGCGATGATTTCTTTTCCATGCTGATACGCATTTCCTATTTTCGTATGCATCAGATCTTATAAGCCGGTCCACCGTTCAAGCTGCTTATGCCCGATGTCAAAGGTGGAGGCAACAACAAAATTATGAACAGTTCTCGTCTATGCTTAGAACTGTCCATAAGGGTTTTGTTTACGTCTCAGGGGCCTTCAACTTTGACATATTACCCCAGACTGCGCATGAGCAGCTCAATGTGTAAGGTAGCTAATTGATAGCTTGAGAAGCTTAAATGGACCATCTTATAGCTCATTGATAGAACACAAACTCACCTGTTCTACTTGTGCCGTCGCGGACACACCTGTACTGTAGTACACCTTGAATTCGTTAGCACTTGGCCTAGAAACCAACACGTTGCTCTCCTGAGCAATTGTGGAGCTGACGTTGCCGTATATGGTCATGTCTTGCAGTGTGCCATCGATATACAGCGACATGCCGGTTTCGGAATCAGACGCTATGTTTACTTGAATCGGGACGCCACCCATCTTTTGAATGACCATGGCCGAGAAGGCGGTTGCCGTGTTGGTACCTGGGGAAAATTCAGCAATGTGGTTTGAGAATTGGTCTGTTAATTGTGCAAATAAGTCTAGAGTTAGGATGGCGTATGATTCACAGCATTATCGACGTCTTTAAATAAGATACAATCTGATTGCTTGCATTCCTTGGCTTGCTTTCTACTTACCAAAATGTCTTTAAACTAGAAGAAAAAGTCTTATTGACAGGAACATCCTGTCAGTAGCCTCGGCCTTTGAGAAACCGATATTAGATGGATCCTTACCTTCAGGGAACGCCGTCCTGGCCTGCAGCTGATACTGTCCGCTGTCCACATCCGCCATGACGTATTCGCCTTTACCGTTGAAGGTGTAGCGCTTTCCGTCCAGTGTGGTGATGTGAGGGTCTCCCCATGTCCAGCCTTTAGGGGGTTAGGGAGAAACGGTAACGTTAAACAAACAGTAAGTAACAGCAATAATGAAAAGGAACAGACACGGGCCATGAACTATGTATATGTAGTGATGTATGTTGATAAATTGATTAGGACGTCTTGAATGATGTAATCCTTATATCTGTTATATTGCATCTGAACCTGATCTCTTCCCTTATTACCTCAATGGAAAGTGACTTTCATGAATAAATAAAGTTTCAAACAAACAATACAAAAGTTGCACAAGCAATTGGATATGGCTGTAAACGATCAGAAGTTTCAGATACCAGCAGCATCCTATATCTTTTGTCAGTGACTGAAGAGAATGCACTGATAAGTAAATGAGATCAAGACAGTTGCAATACGGCTCAATTGCAGATGACAGTTGCTCTCATCGGTTGGCTGACAACGCAATGTTTTGTTTTCAAATTTCTCAGATGCCAGATGTTTCAATTTAGTCTACATTTAAGATTAAAGACGAATTTCGTAAGATGTTACTTGCACTTTTTCCTTTTACAGTTTCTTTTTACACAATCGCAAGACGATCAACACCATAGACGGTCCACACGACAAGCACACAAAGCTCTACAATAAAAGACACCTACTCCATACGGGTGGGAGGTACTGAGAGCAGTTAGCCGACGGGCGCTTCTCGTAGAACAGGTCACAGGTCCCCACACTTTCCACGCAGCATTTTGTGTATGCATATTCGTCATCTGCACGGTTCTGTAAGAGAGGCAACATTTGGTGTTGTTGGCGATTGTCTTGCATTTCTATGGTATATCTAAAAGAAACATATACATAACTACACGTTTGGTATCAGCAACCTAGAGAGGGCTAGGGATTTCTCTCAAGGATTTTAAATAACAAGTTAATTATTGATTAAGCATTGCAAATTATGGAATTATACAAAAGAATGACTAAATGTTAACTAATAAACACCATAGATGATTGTAAAAGCAAAAATAAAACTTGGGACGTTCAAATAAGGCGCTGTCGATATTTCCTCACCTGTGTAACGTATCCCCCATCCGGACCTCCGGTCTTCAGCGCGCCGTCTTCATAGCAGCATTTCTGCACCAGCCCGTCCGCTGTAGGAAAGGCGCTGTAGGCGCAGATATCCCAGCCCCAGCTGCTCCAGTCGATCTGGAACCTACAGCGATAGGAAATAAATGAAAGAATGAACTTTATTGCCCGACATTTCTACATGGTAACATGTAAGACAACAGCAATAACTCTGTTTATACAATGACACTTGTCTTAGGTCTATAACTGCATAACGTTATAGGCTTTTGTCGCAGTTGTAGGTAACAAGAAATAATCTATTGTTATTGTTTTCATTATTTTCATTAACATTACTTTTTTCTATAGTATTCTTTACGTTCCGTACACTACTTTAAGTCTTCTGACAAACTTTGCCTGTGAGATTGATAACGTTCACATGAAAAGTGGTATTTGACTTTTCTTGAAATCCTGAGAAAATCAGTAAAACCTGACATCTTCTGTGCTGCTTAACATTCCCATCTGATACATGTTGCTGCCGTTTGCCACATTTAAACGAGAACTTTTTTTATGCCTTACTCATCAAATTGTGAGACCCACTTGCAGGCATCATACATAGTTGCAACCCGTATGTAAGCTCAGCAAGGCACCTTAGTATGTTCTTTGAATATTCTTCCCTTAGTCTTACATATAATGGTGTTAAGTTGGTCTGCTGTACTTACGCTCCGTCGAACCACAGCTGCCACTCCGTGCAGGGGCAGTCCGGCGGCAACTCACTCAGGGAGGACTGCACGTCTGCGGGGTCCGGCTGGTCCCTGTGCCAGGCCAGACACTCCAGCCGCGCGTCCATGGTGCCGTCAGAGTCCTCCATCCGCACCATCCACTGACCAACGTATCCTGCAGTAAAGGAACGAAGGCTGATTTGGTTAAACAGGTCCCTCTTTAATTTTATCATATCCCTAGCAGGCCTCTATACTGCGCCTTAGGAATACTCTTTGCAATTATTCCCTGACTTGAATAAGGTAAAAAGGGGAACCCAGCTTTAATTAAGGATGTCTTCTATACCGTTCTGTTCTACATTATACCAAGTCCAAGCTGTTTGAGGAAAGAGTCCTAGATCATACCGACCAGAGCACAGGAAAAACAACTAACGGCACCAGTGGCGCTGTCCTTGGTGCTGAAACTGGTATATAATGAGACCCAAGCTGCTTAATTTCTACAAAGACAACACCGTAACGCAGTAGCGTTTATTTGTAAGGGGTTTCGCTTTTAAGTAGTGTATAGAAATACAATTTAAGGCCACTTCGATTTCTCCATAGTACTCTCTACCAGCTTACAGTCGCCCGTTTTGTGTTTGAACACAATTGCGTTAAAGATTCAATCACATTTGAGAGTATAGAGGTCTTATTCCGATGTTTCTGGATAAAATCTTACAGTATGTGCCGAAGCAACTTGAACCTACTGTCCAGAATGTAACATTGCTTGGTTTTCGTGTGGTTCAATGACACTCTATGTACTTAGGGCATTGCAAATATATAACGAACATAGCAAAATTACCTGTGTTCCCCTCGACCTCATCCAGTAGGTGCATCCGCTGGGTTCCTGAGTACGTTGGAAGGTTGATGACGTTCTGTCCCACGTCCCCGGCACTGAAGCCTGCCACGGGCCATGGTAGGTCCTGGACATCAGTGAAGTACTGGTAGTACTCATCGCTAAATCCTAAACAAAGACATACCAGCATGAAGCACATATTACCACTGTAGCACAGAAACTATGATCTGTCAATTTAAGCAAAGACTGTTTGTTGAAAATGGTTCCCAATTTACCAATTTCTTTTTTTACTCATTCAATGTCAAGAGTAAAGGACTGCCATGAACATTGGGTACAATCGTATGTACATGTACGAACGAAGTGCGATCGTGGTTTTGGTCTGATACATGCTTTCATTGGTTTTATAGCATACAGGGCGGAATTATTTTGTATAGGATCAATGTCGCAGAATACGTACCTGGATAAACCCAGTTGAGCCCTCCCTGCGGGTAGATAGACTTGCCGAAGGAATGCAGGGCGTTTGTCATCAGCACGGCCTGGAACGTGTTCGTCTGTGGTAGAGGAAAGAGCAAGAGGAAATGTTAGTAAAAAGTAATGCAGTAATCTTAAAAGCATTTTGATGACAAGGGCTGAAACCTGTGGACAATGGCTGAAAGTCAAATATTATGTACTGATATGTTATATAATTAACACATAATGTTTGATTTACATATCAAGAAAGTCTGTCCAGAAAGTACAATTTGAGTTCATGGTTTTTAGAACGTGCCATGTACTGCCCGTACGAACAGATCATGGCAAAATAGAGAATATTACCGGCATGAGAAACACTGAGAAGAAAAGAAAACCGGTAAGGATGAAGAAAACGGGTTGTCAAATATTGTTGGTGCTCTAAGTGTGAAAGAGTTACACTAAGAGAGATTGGATACGAGTATGTGGCAGATGTTTAGGTTATACTTTGTACCTGTACGTCAGTGAGGTCACACTCCTGGCAGCCCCAGCCCCGGTAACAGCTGCAGCCGATGTACGGGGGAAGGCGGACCCATGTCACCACTAGGGCCCATGTTGGCCTGAAATCTGTCGGAGAAAATATTTCATAGTTTACATAGATAGACATTTCATATATGGTAAACGCAATGACAGAGATTATACCTAGCCTCATCGCCTCAAAAAGCAGCTGTTTTATATTTTTCCTGTTATGTTTTCTCGATCATGTTTCTTTGGCATACTAGGGGTATACTAGTACATTGACTTTGTCGTCATCCATTTTGCTATTGATGGGAGTGGCTGAACCATTTTCATGAATTGTGGTGAGATGAGATGTGCATCAAAGAATACCAATTATACATTTGAATTTCCTTCCTTGAAACCTTAAGTTGCACATGAGTCAAGGTTCTTCCACAGAGTCTCAAAAATCCCTGTCCCACAGCAATATAAAAGAAAAGGCCGACGAGTCTCCGATCTCTTAATGGCGTCATCCTCCTACGCACGGTCCCCAACGGCTAGCTAACTGACCACAAGGATTTTCGACACGACTGTGGTCCCTCTGTGTAGGGGAATGAATGGCGTTTCAGCAGAATTATATGATATCGCCGCTTTTCTCCAGGTAGCACCTACATAGGTATACACATGAACTGAGCACGAAATGTTGGACGCCTACCTGGTATGGATGCATCGTAGTCGTTCGCATCTTCTCCTGCGCGATTCAGGATCTCCTCGGTGTTAGCCTGCCCGTCTCCCTCGGCGTACGAGTGGAAGTAGACGTGGGAATGTTCGGCGGTGTCCTGCCTGTCCAGGGAGAGACTGGACGCGTCTGACATGGCCCAGAACGGCGCGATCATGGCGATGTCGCTGTACATGCGCCGGGAGCCGAACAGATACGGCACCCATGGCGCCCATGGCGTCTCGAAGGAGATCATGCCATTGTCACAAACCTGACGGAGTTAAATATAGGCCCGGTTTACACGACGCAAAAAAATGACTTGTCCTAAAGATGTCCTACGACGCGGCGCCTGTCCTCGGACGCTTTTTTGCCCATGTAAAAACGAAAATGACGCAATGCGGCACACCACATCGCGTCGTTCTCGTTTTTACACGGACAAAAATCTGATCTTGGACACGCGTCGAACGTCGTAGGACATTTTTAGGACAAGTCATTTTTTGCGTCGTGTAAACCTGGCCTTAAACGATACCAAAGGTTAACAATAGACGATAGCTAAGTGTAAAGGTGACAAGAACCAAATACTGATTACTGCGGAACAACACAAGACAAATATGTCATCAATGAAATTATAACCTAGAATATGTACAATCAGACACGTTCTGGAGACCACCTTTGCATAAGTACCACCTGGCAATTATGACCACTTTTGATGGCCCAGAATATTTTTTCTCATTGACACAAACATTAAAAACTCTATCTATAGTGACCACCTGTTAACTTTGACCATTTTGCCAGTTCCTCGAGAGGTCAGTACAGACACGTTTGACTGCATTGTATTTTGAATATTGAAGCCTGAGTGCCTAACGCCAACATCGAGTGAGGTAAATTTACTATTTGATCGAGTCTGATGTGTGAAACGATAACCAACAGGCTCATAGATGATAAAGTTACACTCACATAGAGTTTGTAGTGCCTCTTTCCATAGAACGGGAAGCCTTCATCGTTGATGCTCTGCTCCAAACACTCTCCCCAGTAATGGCCGTCGCCACTGTTCAGGAGATCCTCATACTCCAAATCTCCAGCATCCGGACCGAATGGGTACAGGTTGGAGTCTTCAAGCGGATTTGGCCCGGGGACCTCGGTAGTATATGATCCAGGGTCGTCAGTGGGGTTATATGGTCGAGGGTCCTCAGAGGGATGTGGTCCTGGACCCTCAGATGGATATGGTCCAGGGCCCTCAGATGGATAATATGGCCCATAGTCCCCAGAACCACTCGGTCCATATTCTCCAGACCCAGTTGGTCCATAGTCACCACCATCACCTTCTACGTCACAGAATGTCCCGGAGTATCCTGGAATCATAGTAGATGGAAATGGTTACTTGCAATCATGTCATCGTCTCCGTACATTTAATAGCTACAAGAGCTGTGTTTTGACGTAGCAGTTATATACGCACTTATACATCCACCTCAAAAAGGCTCGATTATTCAAGTCATCCGTCTTTAGAATGTTTAGAGAAAATAAGAAAGAAACATGCTATCGTTAGGTATAAAAAAGACAGTCGTATAAATAATGTGGTTATTCGAAGAGGAACCTGGCACATACCTTCCTCACAGTCGCACATGTAGGAGTATCCATCACAGTCTGTCGGGTAACAGGAGCCGTGCTCACAGCTGTCAATTTGGCATTCTCCAACCGCAAACTCACAGTAAGGCCCCGTGAAACCTTCTGGGCAGTCACACCAGACGTCACCACCTCCCCAGGAGTCCGTGTGACATGCTGCCCCGTTCTGACATTCGTTTAAAGCACAGTCGGTTGGTACGGTGGTCTCACACACTTTACCTAGAGCAGGCACACATTTGTCATGCTATCAGTACAACACAACATAAAGGTTAAGTTAGTATAGGCGGACATTTTGATTCTGATTTAGTGATTGATTCAAGTCAATAAACCTTATAGGTCATCTTTCCTCAATATTCATGGCAGATCACACATAACATAAGAGAAAAAATACATAGCAATAAGATCAATTTCGATAATTTGTAACCTCTCAAATGTATCATGTTTCTGGTGACTTTCAACGTGTCCTGGCCCATTGCTTGAATGTCCAGATCATTACATAGACACATTAGTCATAGACCGTAAATTACATCCCAACCTGTGAATCCTCTTGGACAGAGGCAGTAGGCGTAATCAGGGGAGAAACTGTCTGGTGGTACACAAGTGCCTCCCTCCATGCAGGGGTTTTCCCCAGCGCAGGGGTTGGTAAAGTCGGCACATGTCGGAAGATCGAACCCCAGCGGACAGTCACAGTACCAGCCTCCGTCTGGATCCTCACAGCAGGAAGCGCCGTTTTGACAGGGGGAGCTGCTGCAACCATCTGCGGAGGAAGGGGTGGAGGTGTGAGATAAGAGAAATTTAATTTCAACACGAAATAATATATATTGCATTTACTAAAGGCAATTAGCCAGCGTAAGGGTATGTCACCACGTAAGGAGTGGTATAAACCTGTGTGTGTAAGCACGTCGACCGATAATGATGAGGAGGAAAGCTTACATATACATGTATAACCTTGCTGTATGAACAGATCACGCATGTAGCATTTGGAGTTATCTACTCACCGGTATCGTTGTACTGACCGTCACCAGGGCCATAGTCCCCAGACCCGGTTGGATACGGTCCGGGGCCCTCAGATGGATAATATGGTCCAGGGCTCTCAGATGGATACGGTCCGGGACCCTCAGATGGATAATATGGTCCGGGGCTCTCAGATGGATACGGTCCGGGACCCTCAGATGGATAATATGGTCCGGGGCTCTCAGATGGATAATATGGTCCAGGGCTCTCAGATGGATACGGTCCGGGGCCCTCAGATGGATAATATGGTCCAGGGCTCTCAGATGGATACGGTCCGGGACCCTCAGATGGATAATATGGTCCGGGGCTCTCAGATGGATACGGTCCGGGACCCTCAGATGGATAATATGGTCCGGGGCTCTCAGATGGATATGGTCCGGGACCCTCAGATGGATAATATGGTCCTGGGCTCTCAGATGGATACGGTCCTGGACCCTCAGATGGATAATATGGTCCTGGGCTCTCAGATGGATACGGTCCTGGACCCTCAGATGGATAATATGGTCCTGGGCTCTCAGATGGATATGGTCCGGGACCTTCAGATGGATAATATGGTCCTGGGCTCTCAGATGGATATGGTCCTGGACCCTCAGATGGATAATACGGTCCGGGGCTCTCAGATGGATATGGTCCTGGACCCTCAGATGGATAATATGGTCCATTGTCTCCAGACCCGGTTGGTCCATAGTCTCCAGAGCCGTGTAGTCCATAGTCCCCGGAACCGCTTGGTCCATAGTCTCCAGACCCGGTTGGTCCATAGTCACCGGAACCGCTCGGTCCATAGTCACTACCATCACCTTCTACTTCACAGAATGTCCCGGAATATCCTGGAATCATTGATTGAAATGGTTACTTTGCTATCGTGTCATCGTGTCTGGATAATCAATTGCTACAACTTTCGTTGTGACATAGCAGCTCACTTTAAGCACATATACGCGCCCATACACCCAACGCCTGAAAAAAAAGTCTCGATTACTTATGTCTTTAAAATGCTTTAGACCTTCAACAGAGATGCAATAGATTCACAGAGTTAAAATCTTATGTATTCAAGGGGTGATTGCATAGCCAGGAGAGTAGTCACTTTTAAAAGATATTTGCAGCGCAAATTTCAAACAGGAATCGTAAGTAAACAATGCTTCTTATTCCCATTTGCTCATGAGAAAATAAAACAAAATTGTTAGTGGAGATATTTTCAGAAGTTAGAGTTATGCAGAAATCGACAACGGGCTTTAGACAAGAATGGTTTTATACTTTTTCTAATGGTCGCCCCATCACTTACATACCTTCGTCACAGTTACAGGCGTAGTATCCCGCACAGATCCATTCCACGCAGTCGCCGTTCACGCAGGTGTCTTCCTCGCATTGCCCTATCGCAAACTCGCACACAGGTCCCGAGAAACCGTCCGGACAGCTACACCAGGGATCTCCCCACGACTCCATGATACAGGTCCCTCCGTTCTGACACTCGTCTGATGTACAGTCGGTGGGCATTGGAAACTCACACGCTCGTCCTGATGAACATTGGATGGGGTTAGGGGTCAGTAAAACGCTTGTAAAAAGACGATCAAGGCCGGAACTGCAATAACTTTACATTTTTCAAATCAGATGGTGGGAATTAATTCTAAAAACCTCATCCTACGAAGTAAAGCTGCGTCAATCATAGAACCAAAGCTATATTCCTTACCTGTGAATCCTGGCTGACACTGGCAGTAGGCTTGGTTACTGTAGGAATCGAAATGACAGGTGCCTTCGTTCATGCAGGGATTCTCTTCTGACATGCAGGGATCACTAAAGAAGCTGCAGTCAGGCTCCTCGTACCCAAGCAGGCAGTAACAGTACCAGTCTCCTTCGGGGGCCTCGCAGCAGCCAGCGCTGTTCTGACAAGGGGAGTTGCTGCAAGTACCTAAAGGAAAAAGAAATTGTTAAAAGCGTTGTGATGTTGCAGCCATTTTCCAGGGAGAGTCGAAAGTGCGGCAAACACAATCCGAGTCCTTTTTAAGGACCCCTACAAACTTTCGTCTCCTAAATTCTGTTACAATGGAATGGTTCTGCTATAGTATGTATATTAGAAGCTCACCGTTTGGATCCAAGCCGTAGTACACGGCGTAGTCTCCAGGTCCATAGTCCCCAGAACCGCTAGGCCCATAGTCTCCAGAGCCGTACGGTCCATAGTCCCCAGAACCGCTTGCTCCATAGTCTCCGGACCCAGTTGGTCCATAGTCACCACTGTGCTGACCATCACCTTCTACTTCACAGAATGTCCCGGTATATCCTGGAATCATAGATGGAAATAGTAACTTTGCAATTATGTCATCGCCTCTGGACATTCACTTACACACATACGAGCTGTATTAAACATCGCAGCTCACATTAAGCAAATACACGCACGTATAACACTCGTTCTCATTGAAATGTCGAAAATGGCATTTTTTTTTGTCGAAAAATAAATCGACTTTATTTTCAGTGAAAACTACCTTGTTGTTTAGGAAAATTCCTCTTTTAACCGTAGCCAAAAAATGGCAACTTATTATTTTCGGTCCCATTGGTAATACATTACAGTGCGGGTAACAAACGTTACCGGTAACGTTTGTTACAACAGTAAACTTTACCCTGTTTTCTTCTAAAGGACTTACCTTATTGACTACATCATTTGGGTATAAGTGGATGTCCCAAGGAACATTTGAAAAGTGGGCAGCTTTTTTACACCAGGTCAAATAGAAAGCTTAGACAGCATCGAACAATGGTAACGTTTGTTACAGTCATTTCTGTACAACATTTTGTTAAGCAAGGTGGGATACAAATAACAGTCAACAACCCTTTCTTGTTTCTTTAGGAAGCCAGAAAAACTGTACAGCGTCACAAAAATGGTCATTTCTAGTCTTATACGTGGATAATAAAACCGGGGCAACCATCGCACTCGTGCTGGTAACGTTTGTTACAGAATCTGGCGACAGGCATAAACCACCTCACACAGCCTCCAAGATCAGTGACAGTAGCGATCTGACGTGATCGGTCAGAGGGCCTTGGTAGCGGGTTTCACCTGCCGAACAATTATTCTGGGAACTGAATTGTTACATTTTGGCTACTATTTGAATTCTTCGTTTCTTCTCAGGCGACAGCCATTTTTTAGGGTGTGAAATCTGACCCGTGGCTATAATAACCGTCTAAGGCACGATTTACACTTGTAGTTTTATCTGTAGTACTACAGATCGTAGTCTACTACTGTAGTAGCCTACAGATTTTTTCTGGGTGTAAACAGAAATGAAGTGTAGTCTACTACTGTAGTCTACTACACCCTCCGAGGCTGTAGTACTACAGTTCAGCGGACGTTCTATGAGAATTCGAACAGGGTGTAAACAGAAACTGTAGTAGACTACAGCTGACTGACGCCAACCGCGTCAGTCGCCTCCTGCGCTGCATACGTTCTTGGCGTGTCTGGTTGAAAACCTGGGTAACACTGCAACATGAACATAATGACCTCCGCCTCTCCCGTCATTTTGATCCGTCCGGTGGTCAAAATTGGCACTTTTGACACAACAGGAAGAGTGAAGAAGACCAAAAAATTGATGCTGTTCGATCTGGTGTAATTCGAAACGTACGCGTGTTTTATTTGGGTCATCTGCGGTCAATGTACTATTTTCTATTGTCATGGCCTATTTTTCAGAGTGCCTTGTATTAGAAAAAAAACTTTTTTTCACAAATATAAGATTCCCGCGCCCGCCAAGTGTCAAAGGTCACATTCAGTCACTACAGTTTCTCCGTAATCAAAGAACAGCAGGTGTCCCGCTATGCTCTCTGTCAGTGAGTGTAAACCGGACGCGAATCTGTAGTCTACTACAGTAGTAGACTACGATGTGTAGTACTACAGATTCAAGAAACAAGTGTAAATCGGGCCTAAGCCATCAACCAATACGAATGTTGTTGTGCATCTTTTGTAAAACATTACAGGGGTTATGGAAAAATGAAGGAACCAGTGATGTTGTCTATGATTTGCTCCATATCAAGCCGTAAAGTCAGGCGACAGCATTTCGACATTTAAATGAGAACGAGCCATAAATCCACCTTTAGGAAACGTCTGGATGGTAGAGGTCAATAGTCTTTAAACTGTTTTAGACAAAAGAACAGGGAACATGCTAACTTTTGTTAAATCAAAGAAGGGTATTGTAAACAATGTGATTATTCGAAGAGGAACCTGGTACACACCTAAATCCAAAAGTTTTGATGATTTACTTTTAGCAGTCCGTTAAGGGTTTTAGACAAAAGAACAGAGAACATGCTAACTTTTGTTAAATGAAAGAAGAGTCGTGTAAACAATGTGATTATTCGAAGAGGAACCTGGAACCTACCTTCTTCACAGTGGCACATGTAGGAGTATCCACCACAGTCTGCCGGATAACAGGAGCCGTGCTCACAGCTGTCTTCTTGACATTCTCCAACCGCAAACTCACAGTACGGTCCCGTGAAACCTTCTGGGCATTCACACCAGACGTAATTACCTCCCCACGAGTCCGTTACACAGGCTCCCCCGTTCTGACATTGGTCCAGAGTACAGTCGGTGGGTACGGTGGTCTCACACACTTTACCTAGACCAGGCAAACATTTGTCACGCTATTAATACAGCACAACACAAAGGTAATAGCAGGACATTTTGATGTTGGTTTATTGATGGATTTATGTCAAGAAGCCCCTGAACATATTTTCTCAATAGTCTTGGCAGATGACACCAAACAACACAAAGACAACTTCAGAACAATAAAAGCAATGGCTAGATCTTATAATTTATCAAATGTTACCACATCCATAATTAACCCATTGCTTGTCTTAAACATTATCAAATGCATATAAGCCATTGATATTAAATTGTATCCCAACCTGTGAATCCTGGCGGACACTGGCAATAGCCGTAGTCAGGCATGGTTGGGTCGAAGACACAGGTGCCTCCCTCCATGCAGGGGTTCTCGTCTACGCAGGGGTTGGTAAATAAGGCACATGTCGGACCATGGAAGCCCAGCGGACAGTCACAGTACCAGCTTCCGTCCGGATCCTCACAGCAGGAGGCGCCGTTTTCACATGGGGAGCTGCTGCAACCATCTGTGGAGGAAGGGGCGGTAGGTATGAGATCAGAAGAACGTTAATTCTTCAATATGAATGATGATATAGTATGTCTATAACGTAACGAGTACATGTATATCTGTGAAATGCTTTTGCACCAAGCGATGTATTTGACACATCACAGATACAAAATGTGGAGTTGTATACTCACCGGTATCGTTATAATGACCATCACCAGGTCCATAGTCCCCAGAACCGCTAGGCCCATAGTCTCCAGAACCGTACGGTCCATAGTCTCCGGAACCGCTTGCTCCATAGTCCCCAGAACCAGTTGGTCCATAGTCACCACTGTGCTGACCATCACCTTCTACTTCACAGAATGTCCCGGTATATCCTGGAATCATAGATGGAAATGGTAACTTTGCAGTCATGTCATCGTCTCTGGACATTCAATTGCTACAAGAGTTGTGTTTTGACATAGCAGCTCACATTAAGTACATATATGCACCAATACATCTAACTCCTGAAATGAAGTCTCGATTATTTATGTCGGCAATCTTTTAAATGTTTTAGACCTACAAAAGAGTTGCAAAAAGGATTCACAGTCACTTTTAAAAGTTATTTTTAGCCTTCGGGAAAATTATGCAATTTTCTAACAGGAATCATAAGTAAACAATGCTACTTATTCCTATTTGCTCCTGAAAAATAGATTATGTTAGTGAAGATATTTTCAGAAGTTACAATTATACAGAAATCGACAACGAGCTTCAGACAAGAATGGCTGAACAGTTCTTGTAATGGTCACCCCATCACTTACATACCTTCCTCACAGTTACAGGCGTAGTATCCGGCACAGATCCATCCCACACAGTCGCCGTTCACGCAGGTGTCTTCCTCGCATTGCCCTATCGCAAACTCGCACACAGGTCCCGAGAAACCGTCCGGACAGCTACACCAGGCATCTCCCCACGACTCCGGGTGACACGTCCCTCCGTTCTGACACTCGTCTGAGGTACAGTCGGTGGGCATTGGAAACTCACACGCTCGTCCTGATGAATATTTAATGAGGTAGGTGTTAGTGACCTACATGTTGAAAGACTGGAACACTATTAACTTCAAATCAGATATTCTACAAGGTGAAGATATATCAATGAAAGAATCAGAGCGACCTTCCTACCTGTGAATCCTGGTGGACACTGGCAGTAGGCTTGGTTACTGTAGGAGTCGAAATAACAGGTGCCTTCGTTCATGCAGGGGTTCTCTCCTGAGGCTGAGTTGCAGGGGTCGCTAAAGTCTGTACAGCCAGGTTCCTCGTACCCTAGCAGGCAGTAACAGTACCAGTCTCCTTCGGGGGCCTCGCAGCAGCCAGCGCTGTTCTGACAAGGGGAGTTGCTGCAAGTACCTGCCAGGAAGAGTGAACTTGTTTAAATCATTGGAAAGCTTCAGCCATGTTTTATTTCCAAGACAGCAAGAAGTCTTTCACGCACATTCTGAATCGTTTTTTATGATACTCACCACCTGCGTTTGTTGTCAAGTTCTTTAAGAGATTTTCTGGTACATATCGAGCTTACCGTTTGGATCCAAGCCGTAGTACATGAGGTATTCTCCGGGACCACCAGGTCCATAGTCCCCAGAACCGCTTGGTCCATAGTCTCCAGAGCCGTACGGTCCATGGTCCCCAGAACCGGTTGGTCCATAGTCTCCAGAGCCGTACGGTCCATAGTCTCCGGACCCGGGAGGTCCATAGTCACCAGAACCAGTTGGTCCATAGTCACCACTGTGCTGACCATCATCTTCTACTTCACAGAATGTCCCTGTATATCCTGGAATCATACATGGAAATGAACATTTTGCAAATATGTCATCGTTTCTGGACATTCAATTTCTACAAGAATATGTAATTACATCATAACTTACATTAAGCATATAGGCACCTAAATCCAATAGTCTCGATGATTTACGCCAGCAGTCCTTGAAATGTTTTAGACAAAACAAAACAGGAAATATGCCATCATTCGTTGTATAAAAAGACGATCAAGTAAACAATGTGATTATTCGAAGAGGAACCTGTTACATACCTTCCTCACAGTGACACATATAGGAGTATCCACCACAGTCTGCCGGATAACAAGAGCCGTGCTCACAGCTGTCTTCTTGACATTCTCCAACCGCAAACTCACAGTACGGCCCCGTGAAACCTTCCAGACATTCACACCAGACATCATTACCTCCCCACGAGTCCGTTACACAGGCTGCTTCGTTCTGACATTCTCCCAAGGTACAGTCGGTGGGTACGGTAGTCTCACACACTTTACCTACACCAGGCAAACATTTGTCATGCTTAGAGTGCAACACAGAGCTATGTCTAGCTTGAAGCTTGCATTTTTAGTTTAGAGATAGAATAAAGGTAATGCACAATATATGAACACCCGCGTATCTTCGCAGATTACACGAAAGGTAAAAAAAACACCTGTTAAGTTCATGAACTGATCATCAAATGCTCTAGCCTGGAATCCAGCCGTGTTGTGCTCTGGTCGCACTGCTTCCTGCCAACACGTCTGGCCTTCGTTAGGATTGGAACAATCGGCCCTTACGTCACTAATGAGTCGAAAGATAGAAGTAGTGTTCCGTTCGATTACAAACTGTAACCATGATTGTTTGTGTTCGATTTCCACATTGGTGGTGCTAACAGCCAATCAGAAATCTCGCAGATAAAATCTGCGAATATTTAAATGCCGATCCTTTGAATGGTAACGAACACCAGTCGTATTGGCAAGAAGCGTACCTCAGGGGAGCGACCAAAGCACAATACGGCTGGATTCCAGGCTACAAATGCTCTATGTCTTAAAGAATCGCATCTTTCCCTAGCCTTTTGCTTGTAGAGAGCACTACCAGGGTACTTGCATCAGTTATGGACATTTGTTAATATTTCTACCTGTGAATCCCCTTGGACAGAGGCAGTAGGCGTAATCAGGGGAGAAACTGTCTGGCGGTACACAGGTGCCTCCCTCCATGCAGGGGTTTTCTCCTGAGTTGCAGGGGTTGTTAAAGGTGGCACATGTCGGAAGATCGAACCCCAGCGGACAGTCACAGTACCAGCCTCCTTCCGGATCCTCACAGCAGGAGGCGCCGTTTTCACAGGGGGAGCTGCTGCAACCATCTGCGGAGAAGGGGTGGAGGTATGAGATCGGAGAACGTTAATTCTTCAATGTGAATTAAGATATAGTATGGCTATAAGGTAACGTGTACATGTTTATCTATGGAATGCTTTTGCACCAAGCGATGTATTCGAAACATCACATATACAGAAAGTTTAGTTATGTACTCACCGGTATCGTTATAATGACCATCACCAGGTCCATAGTCCCCAGAACCGCTAGGTCCATAGTCTCCAGAGCCGTACGGTCCATAGTCTCCAGACCCGGTTGGTCCATAGTCACCACTGTGCTGACCATCATCTTCTACTTCACAGAATGTCCCGGTATATCCTGGAATCATAGATGGGAATGGTAACTTTGCATTCACGACGTCGTCTCTGGACATTCAATTGCTACAAGAGTTGTGTTTTGACATAGCAGCTCACATTAAGTACATATACGCACCAATACATCTAACTCCTAAAATGAAGTCTCGATTATTTATGTCGGCAATCTTTAAAATGTTTTAGACCTACAAAAGAGTTGCAAAAAGGATTCACAGTCACTTTTAAAAGTTATTTTCAGCCTTCGGGAAAATTATGCAATTTTCGAACAGGAATCATAAGTAAATAATGCTACTTATTCCTATTTGCTCCTGAAAAATAGATTATGTTAGTGAAGATATTTTCAGAAGTTACAATTATACAGAAATCGACAACGAGCTTCAGACAAGAATGGCTGAATATTTCTTGTAATGGTCACCCCATCACTTACATACCTTCGTCACAGTTACAGGCGTAGTATCCTGCACAGATCCATTCCACGCAGTCGCCGTTCACGCAGGTGTCTTCCTCGCATTGCCCTATCGCAAACTCGCACACAGGCCCCGAGAAACCGTCCGGACAGCTACACCAGGGATCTCCCCACGACTCCATGATACAGGTCCCTCCGTTCTGACACTCGTCTGAGTTACAGTCGGTGGGCATTGAAAACTCACACGCTCGCCCTGACGAACATTGGATTGGGTTAGGTGTCAATAACATAGATGCAGAAAGGTTGAAGCACTAACAACTTCACAGTTTTCTAATGATATGGTGAGAATTGTTTCTATAAAAATAGTTTCTCTACAAGATAAAGTTATATCAATCATAGAACCAGACCTTCCTTACCTGTGAATCCTGGCGGACACTGGCAGTAGGCTTGGTTACTGTAGGAGTCGAAATAACAGGTGCCTTCGTGCATGCAGGGGTTCTCTCCTGAGGCTGAGTTGCAGGGGTCGCTAAAGTCTGTACAGCCAGGTTCCTCGTACCCTAGCAGGCAGTAACAGTACCAGTCTCCTTCGGGGGCCTCGCAGCAGCCAGCGCTGTTCTGGCAAGGGGAGTTGCTGCAGGTACCTGTAGGAAGATTTAGTTTGTTTAAATCATTGGAAAGCTTTAGTAATTTTTCATTTCCAAGACAGTTAGAAGTCTTTCACGCACATTCTGAATCGTTTTTTATGATACCCACCACGTGCGTTTGTTGTCAAGTTCTGTAAGAGATTTTCTGGTACATATCGAGCTTACCGTTTGGATCCAAGCCGTAGTACATGAGGTATTCTGCGGGACCACCAGGTCCATAGTCCCCAGAACCGCTTGGTCCATAGTCTCCAGAGCCGTACGGTCCATAGTCTCCGGACCCGGTTGGTCCATAGTCTCCAGAGCCGTACGGTCCATAGTCTCCGGACCCGGGAGGCATATAGTCACCAGAACCAGTTGGTCCATAGTCACCACTGTGCTGACCATCATCTTCTACTTCACAGAATGTCCCGGTATATCCTGGAATCATACATGGAAATGAAAATTTTGCAAATATGCCATCGTTTCTGGACATTCAATTTCTACAAGAATGTGTATTTACATCATAACTCACATTAAGCATATACATGTAACCTAAATACCAAAGCAAAAGTCTCGATGGTTTACGCCAGCAGTCCTTAAAATGTTTTAGACAAAACAAAACAGGAAATATGCTATCATTCGTTGTATAAAAAGACGATCAAGTAAACAATGTGATTATTCGAAGAGGATCCTGCTACATACCTTCCTCGCAGTGACACATGTAGGAGTATCCACCACAGTCTGCCGGATAACAGGAGCCGTGCTCACAGCTGTCTTCTTGACATTCTCCAATCGCAAACTCACAGTACGGTCCCGTGAAACCTTCTGGGCAGTCACACCAGACGTAATTACCTCCCCACGAGTCCGTTACACAGGCTCCCCCGTTCTGACATTGGTCCAGAGTACAGTCGGTGGGTACGGTGGTCTCACACACTTTACCTAGACCAGGCAAACATTTGTCATGCTATTAATACAGCACAACACAAAGGTAATAGCAGGACATTTTGATGTTGGTTTAGTGGTGGATTTATTTCAAGAAGCCCTTGATCATATTTTCTCAATAGTCTTGGCAGATGACACCAAACAACACAAAGACAACGTCAGAACAATAAAAGCAATGGCTAGATCTTATAATTTATCAAATGTTACCACATCCATAATAGACCCATTGCTTGTCTAATACAATTATCAAATGTATATAAGTCATAGATATTAAATTGTATCCCAACCTGTGAATCCTGGCGGACACTGGCAATAGGCGTAGTCGGGCATGGTTGGGTCGAAGACACAGGTGCCTCCCTCCATGCAGGGGTTTTCTCCTGCGCAGGGGTTGTTAAAGTTGGCACATGTCGGATCATCGAAGCCCAGCGGACAGTCACAGTACCAGCCTCCTTCTGGTTCCTCACAGCAGGAGGCGCCGTTTTCACAGGGGGAGCTGCTGCATGGACCTGTGGGGGACGGAGGTGTGAGATCTGAGAACTTTCATTTCATTACGAAGTAAGATATATTGAAGGTTTAAGGCAATATGTTCATGGGTGACCTTTATGTGATTTTGAATTAAGCGATTTTAATTTGGAGTTCTGTGTACTTACCGGTATCGTTGTACTGACCATCACCAGGGCCATAGTCTCCAGAACCGGTTGGCCCATTGTTACCACCATCACCTTCTACTTCACAGAATGTCCCGGAATATCCTGAAATCATAGATGGAAATGGAAATTTTGTAATTATGTCGTCATTTCTGGACATTCAATTTCTACAAGAATATGTTTTTAAATCATAGCTCACATTAAGCATATAGGCACCTAGATACCAAAGAAAAAGTCTCGATGATTAACGTCAACAGTCCGTGAAAGGTTATAATAGGGAACAGTTCGTTGTATTAAAACATGGTCGTGTAAACAATGTGATTATTCGAAAAGGAGCCTTGTACATGCCTTCGTCACAGTGGCACATGTAGGAGTATCGATCACAGTCTGTCGAATAACAAGAGCCGTGCTCACAGCTGTCTTCTTGACATTCTCCAACCGCAAACTCACAGTAAGGCCCCGTGAAACCTTCTGGGCAGTCACACCAGACGTCATCACTTCCCCACGGGTCCGTTACACAGGCTGCCCCGTTTTGACATTCGTCCAGAGTACAGTTGGTGGGTACGGTGGTCTCACACCATTTACCTAGACCAGGAACACATTTTGAATGCTATCAGTACAACACAAACTATCCTGCTCATGAAATTACAACTTTCAAGTTTCTTGGTAGATTTTCGTCAACCCGCATTATATCATCTTACCTGCATGCCATTGCTGATCACAACAAACAAACAAACGCGACAAAATCACAACAATACAATAAAATGTAAAAGTTGAAAATAACTGGATGCACAAAACCTTCCAACCCATTGCAACTTCTTCCCAGCCTATTGCTTGTCCAGAAATTACCTGTGAATCCTCTTGGACACGAGCAGTAGGCGTCAGCGGAGAAACTGTATGGCGCCGTGCAGTTGCCTCCGTGCTGGCAGGGGTTGTTTCCAGCGCAGGGGTCGGTATAGTCGGCACATGTCGGACCATAGTAACCCAGCGGACAGTCACAGTACCAGCTTCCCTCTGGGTCCACACAGCAAGAAACGCCGTCTGGACAGGTGGAGCTGCTGCAAGCATCTGCAGCGGAGTCTTCAGACCCAGTTGGTCCCTCGCCATCATTGTACTGACCATCATCTGGTATTTCACAGAACGTCCCGTGGTATCCTGGAATCATCGATGGAAATGATAATTTTTTCCAATCATGTCATCGTTTCTGGACATTCAATTGCTACAAGAGTCTTGTTTAGACATCAACGCAGAAATCATTAATAATCAATACGGTTTTATCTATATCTAGTCCTGAGAAATGAAAATGATGGTGTAACTTTTCGGAAGATCACATGACATACCTTCGTCACAGTTACAGGCGTAGTATCCCGCGCAGATCCATCCGACGCAGTGGCCGTTCACGCAGGTGTCTTCCTCGCATTGCCCTATCGCAAACTCGCACACAGACCCCGAGAAACCGTCCGGACAGCTACAATAGGGACCTTCCCACGAGTCCATGATACAGGTCCCTCCGTTCTGACACTCGTCTGAGTTACAGTCGATGGGCATAGAAAACTCACACGCTCGTCCTGATGAACATTGGAGGGGGTTAAGTGTCAGTGACATACACGTAGGAAGGTAATCAAGGCTGGAATAACTCAAAATTCTTCAAATCAGGTAGTGTCAATTAATTCGAAAAACTTTCTTCTACAAGGTAAAGTTACGTCAATCATAGAACCAGAGCGACCTTCCTACCTGTGAATCCTGGCGGACACTCGCAGTAGGCTTGGTTACTGTAGGAGTCGAAATGACAGGTGCCTTCGTGCATGCAAGGATTCTCTTCTGACATGCATGGATCACTGAAGTAGCTGCAGTCAGGCTCCTCGTACCCAAGAAAGCAGTAACAGTACCAGTCTCCTTCGGGGGCCTCGCAGCAGCCAGCGCTGTTCTGACAAGGGGAGTTGCTGCAAGTACCTAAAGGAACAGGGTTGTAAATAAGGACACATAAGTTTTATACCACACATTCTGAGTAGTGTCCGATTGCAAGAGAAGTGGGCATTACGTGGTCGTCTGTGGCAGCCATGTAGGCAAGTGGGTAAAATGTCAAGATACAAATAGCTCCATACCCTTCTTGAGTTGATGGGTTATCCCTGGCTCTAGCATCACGGAATTGAAAAGCGGGGCCCAACTCTCTCCTTCCTACGTTCTTACCTCCCCAACCGAAGCCATGTACCCGTATCTTATGCTTTGGTAGCTTGAAGAACGCCGTGTAGTAAAGTATTCTTTGCAACACAACATCGGTAGCATGATAAGGGATTCGAACCCGGGACCTCTGGGTTGTGGGACAAGCTCCGTAACCGTTACGCTAAAACAACGCCACGAAGGTAGATGATTAGGATGGAAGATCCCAAGGTATCTGGATTACAGGCTAATATATGTAATCGCTCTGAATTCACAATCAATATGCAATCTTATCGCGGACATTAATATGATCAGTGTCTTTAGCTCAACATCGCGCAACGGTTTACTATTCGGTTAGTGAAAAGGATGACTGACTGACTGGTTTTAATTATTCGTTTCACAAATACAGAGATGACACGAAATAAAAGCAAGTCTTGCAGCCGAGGAGACTGAATTGTGCAACTTAACAGCTACCGCAATGCCTTTTAATGCAAACACGGAATAGAACTAAATTGCGAATGCGAAATACAATTACTGTTTGGCTTGGGCTTAGGTCCCAATTGCCTTGGATCCCGAAAGGGATGTAGCCCCGGCAGGACCCTGAAGCCACAGATTTGCTCCGATGGACTACCGGATACGGGGGGAGCACCACGAAGCCATCTATATCAAAGCTTTCCAACCATCCCTTCACAGATACGGTGTGTGCCATAGACGTGTGCTATCTATCAACGCGACGTTACAGGAGCAGTGAATTGTTCCTTACTTGACAAAGACTGCACCTGATCAGTCGAAAAATCCAATTTTACAGTTCAACTTTTCTGGAATGACTTCTCCCAACACAGATAAACTGTCAAGTCAACCTTAGATGTAAACCAGGTCTAATCCGGCAATAATCTCTTTAAACACTTAATCAGGTCCCAGGAGACATGATCTGACATTCTTGAGCAGACTCAACAGCTCCGGTAACAAAGCACATAGTGACCAAGCACAACACGGGACCACATGTCACGCCCGGCCAATAGACCATGGTAAGAACTGGGAGTAGGGTGGTGGGGCACAGGTTTTCTATGACCTGCGGAAACCAATCCTGTTCGGTCACTGCGAGCAAGAGTCTAAGCTTACAGAGGAGTATTGTTCACCGGTTGTGAGATGGGTGGTGGCGGTATAGAGACGGGCGCGCAATGCACACAAAGCATGATACACCACACGCTGGTTCTGCAAACCTCGAGGTGGTATGTGCTGTATCCTTCTTGTGTCAGTCAGTAGTGAAGAAAGTTGACATACCAACACGCCACACACCTCAAGACACTAACAAATAAGGATGCAGAATGCATATATCAATGGTGTTATGACAACCTCTTTAAGTTAAAAAAAAAATCGGAATGTCCTTGGGACCATCATGACAAATCACCTTACCCCGCCCCCAGCACAAAAGGATTGGCAGCTAAGCTGGCAAGGGTCACACTAAGAGGTAAAAAGAGAACAGGGTGCGGCATCATGCTTGACTGCTTGCCTTTACAACCTGCATAGTGACCGCCGGACACCTGAGCCAGCGTTTTGTATCTGTGTACCCTGGGGTAAGGGACCTTGAGCTAAACCCGCATCACCTTCTCAGCACAGACTTTGTTGTAGTCATGATAGAAACGGTTGGGATGACATCAAATAAGGCCGTCCAATGCATTACATGACATAACCTTAAGACAAGATACGCTTCTTCTTTTAAGTCCATGTGTTGTATCCGAAAGCAGAAGCCCGAAAATGATAGGGATGCAAAAAGTTTGATGAAAACAGGACATTTCAAACAGAAAACTGCGGCATAGCCTGATTAGACAGGACATTTCTCATGATTATACGTAATGATTTGTAAATTGCAATTGCATGTACACGTTTTATCACACTTACACTAGATGAAAACGTGTTCTTTAACATTTCTCAGTTCAACATAACCAATCCTTTCTCTACATGTTTCCAGATCACAATTTCAACAGTCCTTAGGCGACACAACTATGTGTAATCACTACAGTAGGGAGCTATCTCATTGGTAGTGGCGCGTCTTCAACTGACATACTCTGTCCTAATTGCTGAGTGCTAAATAGTTTGCACTATTTGGGACGAACCATATAATTATGCCAAGGATCGAATAGGAAAACACTTTCCTCACTTGACAACTTTACCGGCGCATGGAAGTGACTATACAGTTTTATCTCGGAAACGACGTGAGCGCTTATGATGGATTTATGATACCAAGTACCTGCCTGGACAGAAGCATACTAGGAATATTTCTTCCCTTTTCGAAGATTTATTGACGTCGCCTGACATGAGTCAGGTGTCATAATAGTGGACTAACATCGCTCCTACACCTGTATTAGTTTAATAGAATGTGGATTGTATTTGGTATACCAAGAAAACTAGTTTTGGAACCACAAGGCCAAGAACATCAACAGATGCCTCAAAATAGGCATCTTCCATGCACTTACATTCCTTATTGCCATATATGCAATAAAAACACAGATGTCCTTCTCCTGTTAGCTTTTGAAATGCCCTAAGACAATTCTCTACATCACACTTCTTGACTTCACACTGAATGATAAATCAGAGCCATACTCTCTATAGATCACTCTATTGCCGATGCCATTCGGATAATAAGGCTAAGGTGCTTCGGGCACATAATAACGGGGCCACCACAAATTTTGTCCTTAAAGTCTACAACCAGGAGTTTTAAAACCCAAGATCCGAGTAATACTTCTCAAGCGTTTGACAAACCAATCATAAAAGACACAGGATTAGGCATAAAGCAAACTGATGCTATGCAGTATGCACATATATAGATGGACCTCACGTAGAGGAGTAAGTCCCTGCCGTAGTCAGTCAGGTGGGCAGGATTTAACCTAGGTTCGAGTCCGAGCAACCCCGTTGAAAGAAAAGTTTACATCCCTTTCGTTGCTGATCGGCTTATGTTGGCTTTGCGTGAGCCGGAAAGAGAAGACGGTTGTAAGCGTTAGGACGTGAATTGGTTTAAGCAATTGTTCGCAGCGGGTGTTAAGTTGTCTCTGAAAAGCACTCGTGGAAACCATGCTTTGGCACGTTTGGAATAAGATAAACAGTTTAAAGCACTTCTAGCCCTGATCTTAAGATTGCTTACAACCTCAAACCGACCTCCCACCTGCTGTCATCCTGAGGATATACTAGATCAATTTTCTCAATACTTTGACGATGCATATTACATCTGTATGATGAAATCTGTATGATGGTATTTATTCATTATAAAAAGCAATAAGTTATGAATGATATTCTTTTTTCTTGTATTTTTTTATCGTGCATCATATTCAAACCAATAATCTATAAGGGCATACAAACGCAATTTTGGTTACAATTCGTTGGAAATGATTACCATTCGAACCATGATATGTTTCATGGTGTTTCAGGCAAGGAAGTATGCTGCTTCACTTTTATTTGAATAGTTCCTTGCGCGACAAGCCGTTTTGTCTCGTGGAACTGTTCCGCTGTGTGACACTTTACAAGTTCGTCCACTGTCACTCCTAGGTCCTCATTTCACTGGCTGGAGACCGTTACGGCACCTTTCAGCATCCGTAATGAGCCAAATCACCGTTTTTCCAATCCTTTATTCTACAGACAAATAGTACAAAAACTAGTACACCTATCACATGGGCAATGGAAAAGTCCACCTATCGGCTAAATTGGCAAATAACTGCGACCTTCTCCAGACCACCTTTCATCCTCCGTAATGGGCCAAATCGCCGCTTTCTTAATGCTTTATTGTACAAACAAATAGTACATTTGTCAAAAACTGAGGAACTAATTAGTATTTCTACAGTCCACCTATCACATGGATTATAGAAAAGTCCCCAATCGGCCAAACCGCTATTTAGCCGACTACGGCCTTCTCCAGACCACTGTTGGAACATGGTCGACGAGGTTCATTACTCGTCTTTATAATGAATGAACGAAGAAACGAAGACCTTTATTGTTTATTTTTTTCCAATAATATAATTACTGGTGACCGACAACAAAGACATATCATGCATGAAAAAGTATCACTGATCTTACAGAAGTTCGGCTTCTATTATCAAAAGTGGTAGTGTCGGGGGGAGGGGGCGGGGGGGTCTGCGCTAAAGCATCTGTCAAACATTCGAGACCTTCCCACGACTTTGTTTGTGGTAATATTCACAATCGCCATACTACCATACTATTGCCAATATTGACAATCGACTATGACCATACCTATCATTAGTTGCTAGGACAGTGGTTATAGATCATTACTATCACACAATCGTCTGCCTACAAACTACACAATACTATACACAAAGGACAATTTTGCGGCGCTTAGAATCTATTCGGAGATCGGTTTGTTGGTCACAACAGACCCCACCGGGTTAGTTTTTGTCTGACCGTCACAGCGTACACCGGGTAGTGTTTGTCCTGCGTTCACAGCGTACATACACAATGCGTGTTTGCTAACAAGGAACACTGTTTGATGAAGCCATCGGGGCGGGGCCTTACCAGGGAAACGGTGTCAACAGAGTCACACGACCTGCAACCGGAGGGCAAGGTTCTGTTGTCTGCGTCGGATTGATGGCCTAGCTATCATCTAATATGCAGATACCTCCCGCTGAATGTCTTGGAGTTCCATCTATGGAACCGTCTCATTTTATTCTTCAGCTAACAGGACGTGTTAATTGTTTCCTAAGCTGTTTTTTAACACAAAACTTGCTAAGAAAACACAATGGTCAGTCGTGTTGCTGCTGGATCCGTTCACTGTCAATCAATCGTCCCTACTATTTGCCCGCTATTTGAACCGGAGGGAAAGGTTCTGTTGTCTGTGCCGGATTGTTGGCATAGCTATCATGTAATATGCCGACACCTCCCGCTGAATTATGCAATTTATTGGAGTTTTCGTATAACCGTTTATCTTGCTTGTCAATTAATTGGCCCTTAAGGGTTATGGTTGGGAATTTTCGGTTATGACTGTTCCCTAAGCTGTAAATTTGTCTAGAGCTTTCAACCCCAAAATTGTACCATAACATGCATCTGGATTGTTTTACTGTCAACCTCTCTTACATGGCTTGGAGTGGAAAATGTGTCCAGCTATACTTTAGAGAAAACATAATGATGATTAAGTGCAGACAGCTTATAAAAAAGTCAATCTCTTTTTCTGGTAGGTTCGCAGCAGCTAGACAACATTCTGACGAAGGAATGCGTGTGGTTTGCTTACCAAAGACTACAACGGTTAACACAGATTCACCTGCTTAAAACTGAAACATGCAACTATGCGGCGAAATAATGATAATCTCCATTGAAAACCATTAAGTTAACTCAGACCGTCTTACTCTTACAACTTGTTGAGCCGGAATTAAAGCTAGACTAAGGGATGAACGGCATTCGACCTTGAATCCAAATCTCTGAGAAACGACGAGTTTCTCCTTGTAAGGAATATACAAGTAAATTGCGTCAATTGGCAAGATACGGTCTTACAGATAGAGACTGCAACACGGTGTATCCCGTATCACCCAAAGTACCAGATGAGCCGCGGGTCGGTTTGCGTGACAACCGAAGGAGAAACGTCTTGAACCGAGAGTGATACTGGATGTGTTGCATTTTTCTTTTTGAATTTCATACCGCCGACACCTGGTATATCATACATAGGCCTTACATGATGTTCTTCGATATTCTTAAAACAACTCCAAATAATTCGAACGCGCTTCGGATGCGCCATCGGGCGGTAGGACTGAAACCTCGGGTGAAACGAAATACACAGTGTTCAACTGTATTATCTGTGTCTCCTAATATGGCATCCATGCATCACGATAGACTATGTGGTGGGTTACGGTCGCTTTAATCGCGGTACGCTCTCACTACGACCTAAAACGACCATACTGGATATATCATACGAATTGGAAAATTGTGACTGAATGACGACAAAACTCACAAATCGTCAAAAGATTCGTTTGTTTTTTCTGTACAAGTACGGTTAAATACAGGCTGTATAGAAGTCGCAGAGATCGCGCGACGAGAGCGCCGTCCAAGTGAAAAGGGGGCATAACGCGATGGCAGCCAGTACTTAAGCAAGCGGCTACAGGGCAAACATTACATTTAAAAGTGATATGATATAACACAGTAATATCCAGGCCATCTCAAGCATTTCTTGATATATGAAGTCTGCAGGCATCGATAAGGGTCTTTTAATTCCATTTCTTGTCTTCAATTTCTTCTATTGCCTGTTCGTTACCTTGATCTATTTATTGATATACCTAATTCTCAAACACCTGGACGTCCCTTTTAATCAGTGAGAAACTCACAATAAAACAAACAATTACCAAAACTCTATAAACAATTCATGAAGGTATGAAATTTCTTGTTTTATGTGAAGATATTGGAGTGCATGGCGGTACTAGCTAGTATTATGAGAGTCGACCTAAAGTTATCATTGCCAGGCTTATTCTTCAAACTAGAACACCACGAATGGTCTATCTGTTCCAAATTCTGATATACCACATTTGTTGTAAAGATACTCGTATATGACAACTAAGATTAATGTTGTGGATTACATGTCGTTCGTCCGCCTAGCCGAAATACAAGGTGGAGCTGTAACTGCAAGAGATTTGGCCCGGAATCCAGAGGATCTGGGTTCAAATCCTGTCATGCTAAAGATCTTGTACCCTTGCGAAAGGCGCTTTACGTGACTTCCTTCACTTCACCCTGGTGTAGAATCGGGTACCTGACTTCGGTTGGGGAGGTATAAAGCAGTGGAAGGGGAGGGATTGGCTCGGTTTCCCAATACCGTACCCTAGCTAGACACTGTTGAGAACAAGCATTACCCCTAAAGCCTCAAAGAGGCTTTGAGACCCCCTTTACATCCTGTAAGCCTGTTGTTCTTTGTTTATGGCAAGTTATCAGCTTGAGTTCAGCGCTATATTGTCATTGCCTGTCCAAAAGCTGCGAAGAAAATACAGCGTAACCACTGAAAATGTAACTTTAACCAAAAAATTTCAAGGCGAGATCGACGAATTCTGACAACTCAAAAGCTCCTAGACCCCTTTTCTAATGCGTTTCTTCTTAGATTTCTTTAATTTACGCCCTAATAATTCTGTCCTTGAAAATTACCATTATCAACATGTTAATGTTAAAATGTTACAGATGAAAATTGTTACGGATGTTGTAAACTACTTTTGTTCATTGATATAAGTCACTTTGTAATCTGAGCATATTTAATTTTTTTCATATGTAATGATAAAGAAAACACTAACCGTTGGGGTCCAGACCGTAGTACATTGGCTCATAGTATACACCAGTCCCTGTCATCGCGTCCCCAGAACCGCTTCCGTACCCGTAGTCTCCCGAACTGTCGGGATTATAATACTCGGCACTCCCAGTTTCTCCTCCATAACCACTGTAATCACCAGAATGGTCTTCGGGGTTATAATATGCAGGACTCCCAACTTCGGCTCCAGAACCGCTGTAACCCTGGTCACCAGAATGGTCGTCGTAATTTCCAGTGACTTGTGCCAAGACCGGGCCAGCGAAGCACGCCAGGCTCGCGCAAGAAAGGCAAAAGACGGCGAGCGGCGACATCTTTGGCTCCCGGTTCGTACGGGCAGGTGTGCGTGGTAGGGCTGTCACCCAAGATGCTACGATTTCAAGAATGGCAAGGCCCCGGATGGTACGCTGGGTGCGGAGAGGTTTTGGGTTACAGCTAGTGGGCTGTCATTGATACATGACGTCAACGTCTCTTTGACACATTGGATCAGCGAATGGTTTTCGTAGGGGTCACCTGGGTCAAGTCGGGGTCGGTCGAAAGCTCAAGTTCCTTTTGTCTTCATGGAATTTTGGAAATGTATTGTATGGGCAGTGTACCGTTATGTTTGGTCAGTGTTAATTTCGTCGTACATCAATATATAGGTGCGGCCTGCATTCACTGGTAGAAGTCAACCTGTAGTACGTTGCCTCTGTCACCTATGCCAGGGGGTCTCTTTTGCGCACGTGTGTAATAATTACGATCTAGTGCAGGTATGGCACAGCCTTCTTCTTCTTTGGAGTGCCAAACCTCATTAGGTTGAGGGCACAGGCACTGGGGGTGGGGGGAGCAGATCGTTTTCTAGGTGCATGTACAGGTGGTTTGTAGCTAGATGGTTGGTGGCTGGTGGCTTTAGTGGGAAAGGGTGTCGCTCCATGGCTGCCACTCTGCTGTATGGCGGTGAATACACTTTGCACATTACGTAAGTTATGAATTTCGTTGGTTTGTGATACTTGCATAACATTCAAAGTTCCAATGAAATTTATAAAGAGTAGAGAATGAACTCAAGACACCTCTGATGTGCGTAAACACAGTCACGCATGGGACCGCATTCTTCACACTGCAGCAGCGACACCTACCGGCATCGTAGAAAAGGACCAGTCGGCATCGGCAAAGCATCTAGTTGTGTTACGTCGTGAAGGTAAGACATCCAGGTAATAAGATATGCCAAAAAACAACTACTCAGGCAACTGGATATGGTTTTGGAAATGGTCAGACGTTTCGGATAACATCCGTTATCTTGCGTCAGTGACAATGAAGATATTTTGTTGGAGAGCATGCTAGCAGGTTTTATATCCTAACTATTATTTGATATGCAAATGAGATGAACACAATCAAGGAGAGGGAGTTTTGCTGTATTTGGATGTCACGACTTTAATACATCATAGCATCGCAAACACAAGACAAAAGTAGTTCACAATTTCACCAGCAGACAAAGTAATTTCGATGACGTAATGGCGCTAGCCTCCGCTTGCAGCCCCAGCCACGAAAATACATTCCTATGTATTATATGTATTAGATTCTTGATTATAGAAATGTGTTAGTACAAAGTACTGACAGAAATTACAACTGTGATGGTCGTAGATATCTATGGATATACATATTGACCTGCTACAACAGTGCTAGAACAAAATTGTAGGGCACGTTAAAGAATTAATACCCAATCAATATACAATAATTCCTTCATTTATGAGACGGACGAGCGCTTACCATATATACATCCTTTCTTATTCAGACTGTATAATAGATTCTTGATTATATATTTAGTGTCATTACAATGACGGACATTACAACGATGACGTTTACATCGACAAGCAACAGCAGTGCGAAAACAATTTTTGTACAATACACCAAAGACTCCACACGAAATAGACTAAGTCTATTTTCGTCTTTCGGAGTCATCATTCCGTACGCGACATAATTAATGTTAAGCTACCTAATAAAAAATCACAGAATTGATGACGTCAAAAGATCAAACAAGATGTAGATTATGATACCTTTAAAAGGCTTTTGAATACTGCATATTTATCTCCAAATTGACCATGTTATAACAGTTACAATTGTAGCACAATGCTAAACTATCTTCCAGCACAAAAGTAAACAAGGATCAAATTTTCAACGACCACTGTCATTGTACGTTTACATGTTACAATTGATCAGACATTGGTCAGACGTTTTGGGTAGCTGAGACAAGCATACATATAGAGAGGATTCATCGACGCAACAAAAGGTACAGGTCAACTGCAAACTACAAAATAGAAATGCAACATATGTCATAAAATTGTACTCAAGAGACATTGAACAACAGTAAAGGCTGACAAAATATGCCCACGACTATTTTCGACTATTCTCTCTCTGTGTAGTTCTGTGTCTTTTATATCATACTTTTCATTCCTGAAAGCTGCCCGGACGGACCCCAGTTTGGAAATGTGACGTAAGCCTAAGCACGAGACAGAGAATTGGCCGATGAGGACCGGGGTGCGGTGGAGGCCCGGGCGGGCCCCGAGCGGGACGAGCATGTCGGGTCGGCGTCTCCCACGTCCCGGTCGTCTGCCTCCGTGCGGATCTCCATCTTCTGCACGATGAGCCGCAGGAGCTGGTGCTGCTGGACCAGCATGCTGTTCATCTCCTTCATCCTACAGACACAAGCAGCAAAATGAAACTGTGTTTTACCGTGTCGCATGGGGGAAGAATACAGCATTACTATAACTGTTAAATTGCTTGCGATTGATTGCTTGAGAGACTATGCGTATGTCAACGGCCTAGTGGTTAGTGGATCAAGAGGTTGGGAGTCTAAATCCCCCGTTATTCCCACTTACACGTCGTGCAAGCTACTGGAAATGATAGCAGTCCTTGGGACAGGGCGTAAAGCTGAGTTTTGCTGTTTGCTGTATTTGTCAAAAAGGGCTAGCCATAATTTCCAGGTTGCAATGAACCTGTAAGTACTGTGTATAGCGTCGGTCGTCTCTGTCACAACCAGTGGAAGATAAGCTCGTCTGCGAGCTAACATTCACTTCCTGATTATGATCAACAGACCGACCGACCTTTTAAACAGCTTCCCAAAATAAGGTATATTCAACGCATCACCTTCTCTTCTGCTTGTCCATCTCCACGGCGAGGCTCCTGGTGTTGACGGTGGCGTCCAGAGCGTCACCTCGCGCCGAGTCGTGATCCACCGAGTTCCCGTCATCAATCCCCACCCCTGCTCGCAGCTGGGTCATTATCTAGGGTTAACGAAAACAGACTGATGTTTTGCGATATTACAATAAATGATATAATGTTTATTCAAATACAATTACATCTCTACAACTGGATAAAAAACGGATGTTTACTTCCGGACGTTTCGAGTGACATCCATCACTCTTCTTCAGCGTTTGTTTGTTTGTAGCGTCACTAGAATGAACTGGCAGAACAATTTAATACAAGTACAGCTAACTAGAAAACATGGTTGGTGCATTCAATATTATGGCTCTATAGAGATACTTACGTTGGCTATTTTCCCCTTGCAGGTGTTGGGATAAACAGTCACCTCCACTTTGTCCACTTTCTTCACGAGCACCTCCGGTAACTTGGACTCTAATTCTGTGTGGAGTTCCACCTGTCAATATGTACACTGTTAAGTATCTGTATCTGTATCTGTATGGCTTTTACGGCCATCCTTTAGCGTAACATATGTACAACTGCTTCTTCTGTATCTGTGAATGTATAGCCAGAATAACCACTCGTCAGCGTAACACGCAAAGCACGTGGTGCAGCAACATCTGATTATCGACCAGCAGCCTGTTATAACACATGAACACACCTAATTTCAAGCGTGGTTTAAATCTATCCAATGAGACATGTCTCTGCTGCATTTGGTGGCAACGAGTTACACTCTACGATAGTTCTTGAAAAGATTGCCTGCGATTGATAGTCACAATTTTGTATTGGACCATCCTATTGTTAATACTTCGATTGTGTACCCTGGCAATCAACTATAGATCTTGAAATATCACATTTCTGAGACAATGAAAGCCCACCTGCATGGCCAACCGCTTCAGCTGAGCGTTCCTCTGGACACCGGAGATGTCACCGACTGCCAAACCGATCTGTCAAAGTGTTTTCCAATATTACTAAAACATTAGCCATTGTAAATGCATCTAATTGGACAACTTTGCCATTAGTACCTGGTCTTAATGGGTAAAACATTGGACTTGCGGAGCGATTCATTTTTCCTTGCATTACAAAGTAAGAATCAGTTATTGACCAGGTATGCTTAAGCTTATCATTGGCAATGTATCTCAGGGACAGTGATGACTAAACTATAAACATACTGTTTTCCAATGGGACCTTGATCACACAAGGCCCCATCCTTACGATAGGGCGATTGATGAAAAAAAATGAGCGACGGTACAATGACCAAAATTGCATTTCAGTTACCCTACTTGACAATATGTAAAAGTGTGATTTGAAAGATTTAAAAACAACACCACAATTTCGAAGAAATCCCATCGACCACCTCTTAACAGAGACGGGGTCATGACAACTTTAGAAGGGTCACAGAGGACAGCCCAAAGGCGTGTTTGTACATGTGTAAGAACTTTAAAATGTGTACAGAAATAGTACAACGTTCTCTATGAGATATCGGCAGTCACAATCTGTGGTAGACAGTGGCTAATAGTGAAAAAAGTTAAATTGTCTCACCAGTAGGTTCATGAGCAGGATGGGCATGAGCAGAGTGAAGGCGATGATGAAGACGACGGTGAGTTCTGGGTACAGCAGGGTGTTCTGCACGTACGGCACGATGACGTTATCCACAGACTCGGGACCCTCCATGATCATCATCCCGGTGCGCAGGAAGGACAGGCCGGCTGTGCTGTGTGCAAGGGTGTCCTGGTGGGAGAGAAAGGTTTGTGTGATTTATCATCATCATCATCATCATTCTATAGCTGAGTAATCAGCCGTAGGGGCAGCACAGCATGTTATGCTGTATCAATAGGCATTTTAATATAGACGAGTGTGATTATTAGATGATAAAAATCAATTTACATAATCGATAGAAGGTAAACAAATAATAGTGTTGGCAACACTGGTATTTCTTTATAATCATTGTTCGTTTGTTTGGTGTTGTTCAAACCAGTATTTATGTCACTTTTGCGGTAATAAAACAAATAAAAATAGTGTTGTTTTAAGCATTACTCTTTGACATCCGTTGATGAAAGAAACGTTTTTACGTCGAAGGTAAGGTGGTCTTATGGTTAGGGTTGTCTGCATAGAGTTTCTGGGCTTGAATGCCAATGCTGTTCCATTGGCCGGAAAGACACATCTATTCCATTACTTGACTCACTTGGTGAAAATGAATAAATATCTGTCGTCCAATCTAGGTGTGCTATCGCGATCTAAATGGGATAGCCTTTGTAACCATTGGACCAGTTAGTTCTAACTCTTAGTGTCTCAACGATGAAGTGTTTAACTTTGGGAGATGAGACGCTGACCGAGTCCTATTTACTAATAGGTAACCCGTAGCCTGTAGGCCGTCGAGTCCTGAAACATGCTGCTGAGAAAATAGTTCCGTGCCTCAAGATCATCATGTCGGCTCTTTGTCTTGCTTTGAGCAATTCCCTTAAAAACACACTTACCGCCGACATCCCGAGGATGTAGAAGGCGAGTCCGAAGGCGATGACGAGGAAGGAGAACACCATCAGGACCTGCAGCAGCGTCTTCAGGATCTCGATGTACATCACGATGAAGATCCCGAAGATGTCAAATCTACAGAGGGAAGAACAACCTCGTGATAACCCATTGCAGAATCCCTCTTATCTTCCAGGTCACGGGGTGAATGAATGAAGATACTAATTCACGAGAAGGTAAACGTTTTTAGCCTGTTTTTGTTTTCGCCGTTATATTTATAGTCGCAAAATTCTAGTGATTTTTATCGCTGTAAATCAAAATATTTTTCTTTTATATTCTGCAGCTTTCCGAGATTCTGATCTGCCTCCTATATACCAGGAATATCCGCTTTTTAACGCAACACACCAGATTCGCGTGCGCGATCTACCTTTAAAGGATACCCCTTAATTTTACTTGGTGGCAATGGTCTCCACTCTAGGAAAATACGAATCTTTTAATACATCATTTGATCCTGGTTTGTAACTATGACATGTTATTTCTTTATATTTGTAGAGCGGATAAATGTTTCACATGCTGATCTTACCTCTGCAGGTACAGCATGAGATTGCACCAGGCCAGTTTCTAGCTTGAAAACGTTTCACAAAACACCTTACCTTAACAGGTACATACGTACAACATGAGATTGAACCAGGCCAGTTTTGAGGCTAGAAAACGTTTCACAAGACCTTACTTCTGCAGGTACAGCATGAGGTTGAAGACCTTACCTCTGCAGGTAGAGCATGAGGTTGAAGACCTTACCTCTGCAGGTAGAGCATGAGGTTGAAGACCTTACCTCTGCAGGTAGAGCATGAGGTTGAAGACCTTACCTCTGCAGGTAGAGCATGAGGTTGAAGACCTTACCTCTGCAGGTAGAACATGAGGTTGAAGACCTTACCTCTGCAGGTACAGCATGAGGTTGAAGCCTTACCTCTGCAGGTAGAGCATGAGGTTGAAGACCTTACCTCTGCAGGTAGAGCATGAGGTTGAAGACCTTACCTCTGCAGGTAGAGCATGAGGTTGAACACCTTACCTCTGCAGGTAGAGCATGAGGTTGAACCAGGCCAGGAAGACGGCCACGGCGCCCATCTGCCACTGCAGCCGCACGATGTCCTCCCGCTCGCAGGCGTCCGTCAGGAACGGCACGATGAACACCAGCGTGGCCACGTACAGGCACCACTCCAGCAGGTTCGTCACGTCGCGGAAGTACTTCTGCTTCTACAGTCACGTACACATGAATAAAGTGAAATACAACAGGTCAGAAAGATAATATTTGCAAGCAAATATATAATAGTACCTTTACATGGTGTAGCCTAACTGCTCTGTTGATTCTTACTCAAACAGATTCATTCTGTATGACGACCAGCTCCTCCAGCTTTCTACTACGTACTAACTGCCAGTTGGTATGTTATGCAATTGACAACGCCAGTAACCATTGTGACAGCCACCTAGTGCATGTACTTTATTTGTTTGGAGAAGAAAAGAAAAGAAAAGGAGGAAACATAGCAAACACAACATGTTTCCCTTCAATGAACATAACAATCGTAGATAAGGTCAATTGATTCCTGTTTTTTTTTTTTTTCAAAAATTCTGATACGCTCCTACGTCAGTATTCGAGACTTTTCAGGATTCAAGTGTTCTCGTAAGATAAAAGTAAGCTCAAGAGAAAAAAAGAAATTACCTGGTGAATCATCTGACCTATCTCCTTCAGGACATTGAAGGCGCCGAAAGCGAGGCAGATGATGATGCAGGTGTTTTCCAACCAGTGGCGCTGTAAAAGATTGTGAACATATTAGACAACAAAATAAAGAAGTCTTTAACATCAATAAACAAATATATATTTCTATCCGTTCCCGAAACCACGCTTCGTTTAAAAGCTTTCGCTTAAAAGCTGTATTGGCACGTTGGGCACAAAGTTCGTATGCATCTTAACACGTCGCTTTGAAGACTTGCATAATTTTGTGTCACTTTGGAATTCATTCCGAGCTGCTGTTGCTACTGACAATTTACCTACTTCATCCAACAAGATTCTGCCGTTAACAAACATATTTCTCAGCAAAAAAAGATAAAGCAATACACGTTCACATTCAAAAACGTATGACGGACAAGCGTTCTTCTGATTTTGAAATATCGATGCACCAACACGGTACACACATGACCACCCACGTCCACGTTACACAGTTTTACCTTCTCGTGAGACATCCACTGGAAGCCGCGTAACTGGGCGATGGGAAGCACATTTCAGTACACCCCAAATACAATAAAACCCTCAAATATGGATCGATGGAATCTAAAGTTAACACTTAAAATAAGGTAGTGTTAACCTTCGAAGTAACACTTGAGAAGATACAACTAGAAACAGCTCTTAATCTATGGAAAAAAAAACACTGTACTAAACCTTTTCAACCGTCAGTCAGTCAGTCAGTCATATATACAAGATTGGCAACGACGGATTCATCAAACAGTTGTCAATAACCTTAACCTTTAAAGAATCTCTGTTCAGCTAGAAATTCTACTTGAGATTGGCTCCCGTTGGTAAGAGCCCGGTAACATTTGTTACACGATCGTTTTAATAGGATCGCAAGCTGAAGACAGTCTTGGAATGACAATGAACGTGTCATACAATAGTACAAAGTTCTTTCTTTATCTCTTGAAATTTAAACAAAACAATACACTGTACAAAACTCGGCTGCCTCGTTACCGAACAGGCTGTCTTATATCCTCGTCATTGGTCGATTCTGTCACAGCCTGCTTGAAAGTCCTGTCATCAAAATCGTACGACGACCTACAACGTATGTGACCCCGCCGTAACGGCTTCATGTTTTGCCAGTTTGTACAAGAAGAATGCTGTAATAGCTAACAGTAAGGTATTCTTTAAAAGCACCCACCTCTTTGAACTGGCAGATGTTGTGAAGATGTTGTATATCGCTTCCGTTCACGCTACTGCCGTTCACACTGGTGCCGTTCACACCAGTACCGTTCATGCTACTGTTTCCCCACGCGCTCGGAGCAAAGTCAGTGTGGCTGGTGGGGTGCGCCGAAGTCGCCACGAACACCGTCAGAAAGATCAGGTAGATCAGGTACAGGATCAGGTTACTAAGGTACACAAATCTGCCGTACGCGTTCCTAGAGAATAGAAAATGGCGTGAATGATTATGTTAAACTTTGTTGGTTTGTTTGTATACTCGTTAAACTGTCTCATGGTGTAATACACTGATGTTCGTACAACCTCTCTCTCTGTTTCTCTATCTCTGTCTCTCTGTCTCTCTCTCTTTCTCTCTCTTTCTCTCTGTCTCTCTCTCTCTCTCTCACACTCACACAGAGCGAAAACAATACTTTCATTCACGGAGGTGAATGAAAACAGTGACGCACCATTTCATGTCCAGGAAGTTGATGCAGACAGGATGTGACAATAGCTCAACCCGATTGGCATCAACCATTTTCTGAAAAGGAGGAAATTCAAGATGGAGAGCTACATGTAGACAGAGGCTTTCAAGTAACTGATGATTATGATGTTCCTCTTTACATACATGCTGTTATTGCACGGCTATCATCATCATCATGTACTTCCATAGAGGGAAATAGATAAATAATAAACAAAAATCAGGACTTACGTTAAAATGGCCAAAAGTATATGTCACACATCCAGACCGGAAGTGTGACGTCAGCAATGGGTCAAAGGTGCATGAAAGTCGGACTTACGTTTAAAACTGCCAAGGGAGGAACATCCATGATCCCTTCCTTTAACATCTTGTACCGCCATTCTAGGGGGCACTGCATGAACTGGTAACTGTACTTGATCTGTCGTTGAAAAAAGAAACAACACTTAGATATCAGGATCACCAAATATAACCAAGAAAGATCATACTGTTAAGATCTAGATTTAATGAAAGTACAGACGTTATGCAATCCATGGCAAAACCAAGCTGCTTAACTGATATTGGGTGCCAACACATAATACATACAGTAACACTCCTCATTGAATGCACATGATTATCTTAAATGGTAGAGGAATACATGAAACAACAAGATTAAGTCTAAAGACAAACCTTCTTGGGTGAAACATAAGTTGAATACTGTTAGCTCAATACTAAGCCACCTTTTTCAAATCTCTCGAGAGAGACTAGGTCACTAGGTGAAAACATCGAAAATTTGAGGTATGTGTTTATGCCTTTCAAAATTGTCACTGATTGAAGAACATTCTCCTAACTCAACACTAAGACAAATCTTATAAAAATTCGCTCTTTGACAACCAAGTTTCGTGGAATGATTCGTCACACTATGGGTAGCTCATCGGCTGCAAACTCAAGTGTACGAGGGCCGGCGATGTAATGGAAATGACAACGAAAGGATATAACTACGGCATAATACTACCCCTATTACAGGTTGAGATAAACTTAGGAGGACTGTCACCTACCCAGTATTCCTGGCTCTTTTCGTCACAACTCGCTGTTGTCCGGCATCTGTCCAGCACATACTGTAAGACAGCAACCATTGACATGAAAATGAGTACAAAGTTTGCAACACACCGAAAAGAATACTTCACGTTAAAGTAAAATTGGAGCTACAGATTTTCTATCCTCTTCCAGTATGCTCTTATATGTAGATGCATTCAACCTATACAAAGCTCGAGTTTAAACAACATGCTGAACTCTTAAATCAAATGTATAGGTATGACATGAGGGTCCCTTTTCGCTTGGTGCGATCTAGAACTCGTAGAATATCACAAAAGAAGAAACGATGACACAGATCACGCTAGAAGTGTTTCAGACCATGCAGATGTCAGGCAGGACGTCGATGAGCTTGTAGATTGGCGGGAAGTTGTCGTGGCTGAAGGTAGTCAGCGCCTCCGTCCACCTACAAGGTGAGAACAATAACAGGAACATTTCTCAGCCTACAGCTCGATTTGAACTGCATTCATAAGTTAGGGCGATAAAGTTTAAAAGCAGTGTGTCTCTTGTTGTTAATCAGGTTAACAGCAACGACTGAAGGAAAAAGGATTGCCGAGGACAGAGGACAGAAATTTGTTTAAAATTGACAGAATATGGTTAGTACATTGATGCAAAGTACTTACCTATCGTGCCCTACAACGGCCATGGCCACGTCCCTGTTCCTCAGCTCAATGGCATCCTCGAAGAACGTTTTCTTGTTGTTGTTCAACTTGAACTCCGCTTCCTCCGACATGAGGAACAGCACGGTGGAGGCCTTTGACTCTCTGGCCGCTAGGTGCAGCGCGGTGTTCTATCGGTACCAAATACTATGTTAGTAATGTTTTATCTCACTGCATACATACAGCATTTTATCTGATTTGTAATAATGATAAGTTCTGCTGAAAAGATATGCTGATCGAAAGTTCAAATTATTTTTAATTTCTTGTTGTCATTTCCATGTACAAATGTATTGTTTTCGGATTGTCCGTCTATTTGTCTATGGTTTATAATGTAATATGCTATGCATAAAAGATATATCAAATATTTAAAGGAAAACATGCATGAGTCATTGATTAACCTTGGTTGACAACTAAAAGGCATATACTAGTTACAAATTTTCGTGTAGAATACTGACGTCATAAAACACAAATGACAAATCAACTCACCCCTTCCTTGTCCGTCTGATTCAGCAGGTGCGCATGCGTGCTCAGTAAGACCCTGATGGTCTGTGTGTGTCCTCCCTGTGCGGCCAGGTGAAGCGCTGTCCGACCGCCCTGACACCTGGTAGTGAAGGGAGCATACATTTGTTTGTTTGCTTATTCACCTCCATGAAACTACTTCAGCTTTTCCCCCTACCCGTTCACCTTTTCCCCCGGACTTCCCCTTAACCCCCGCTGTACTTCATCTGTGCCCCCGTCCTTCATCTTTACCCCCGGTGTAATTCCGCTTTTCCTCCGCCCTTCCGCTTGTCCCCCAATGGCTGCCGTCAACCCGAATTGCACGTAGTCGACACGAAAATCGTTCAGAAAGTAACAATAAAGGCTGCGCCACGAAACATGAAATAGCCTATGCTCTGGGAAACATTCCTGGCCACCTCTCTGCCCAGTGGCGTTGTACAAATCGCGCCCAATCTTGAGAACACTTCTGAAAACTGTGGTGAGAAGCGGTCTGTAGGGCCCGAGATCTTCATATGTATTAAACGTTACTTTAACTTGTGTTGGGGGATCTTTACCTGTGTTCACTTGTGGTGGGAGAGTCATATGTATCTACTGGTGGTAGGGATCTCTATCTGCACTCATTTCTGGTGGTGACCCAGGTATGAGGGTGACTGAACTGATAATAGAATACCTGCTATTGTTTGTGCTACTCTCCAAGCAGAGGTTAGGCGCCGGCTGTTTTTTATTACTTTTTGTAGGTGCTTTAATTTTTCAATTTTATCGGGCTCTCTATTTTGTACCATTCTCTTGATGTCTCGTGTTAGGTCACAAAATGGAAAGCTCGATTAAGACGTCTAAAAAAATTTAAAACAAAACAAAACACAGCCGGAACCTAAACGGCTCTGCTTGGAGAGTATGTTTGTGCTACAATCTTATCAAATTGCCACACATTGCAGTAAAACATAATTCCAATTCTCTCCGCGTGCTGAAACGGGTACAAATCAAGTTTATCACCACAGACGATTGTCACTTCCGGGTTACGCTGGATCTCTGCTTCTCTGCAGACCGCTTCTCTCCACAGTTTGCAGAAGTGTTCTCAAGATTGGGAGCGATTTGTACAACGCCACTGGGCAGAGAGGTGGCCAGGAATGTTTCCCAGAGCATAGGCTATTTCATGTTTCGTGGCGCAGCCTTTATTGTTACTTTCTGAACGATTTTCGTGTCGACTACGTGCGATTCTGGTTGACGGCAGCCATTGGGGGACAAGCGGAAGGGCGGGGGAAAAGCGGAATTACACCGGGGGTAAAGATGAAGGACGGGGGCACAGATGAAGTACAGCGGGGGTTAAGGGGAAGTCCGGGGGAAAAGGTGAATGGGTAGGGGGAAAAGCTGAAGGAGTTTCATGGGGGTGTTATTGGCGTAACATACTAGTTTTTGGAAGAATAATCTGAGTGATGCGGGTTGCATGGTTTGACCCACGCATACCGGTATGGACCCCTACTTTTTTCGGTACGTTTGGTGGGATCTTCAACATGCGGTGGATGAAGACGGAGACTCCGCCCTCAAATATCATGCCCAGACACAGTGGATACTAACTCACTGCCTACTACACACTCAACCCTAGGGAATCAAAGTCTATAATCTAAAGTCAAACAAAAAGTCTATAGGACTACCATACCTGTGAATGAAGGCCCCCTTCTGCAGTAGAAACTTGACCACCGCCGTGTGCCCGTTAGCTGACGCCATGTGCAGCGATGTGTCGCCGACCCCGTCAGGGTCGTTGATGATGTTCGGGCCCTGCGGACTGTTCAGCAGACTCCGGACGGTGTTCAGTCGCCCATACCTATGGACATAAAGATGAGTGATGATGAGTGCAAAGGATATACAAAGTTTATTTTGTATCATGTAAAGTTCTATCAGGATGTCCAACCTTCATCGGCACTTAATCATATAAACATTATTCGGAGTAGACCATGCGTTGGTGAATAATCTATCATTATTAAATATATGTCTTTTTTGGCGTTCTGTACTTCAATTTTTTACGCAAAGTTTGCATTTTTACTCCGGCAAAATGACTCTCCCTTTTATCCCCTCTGGCTTCATTCTTTGGTAGACTTCGTTCGTTTGTTTGTTGGTTTGTTTGTTTGTTGGTACCGTCGTGAAAAGAAGTAAATCCCAGAAAGACGAGTTATTGTACTGGCCACTTTACACTGCATCCAGACAGCTTCAATATTCTTTTAAACCTCCGAGTCTCTCCAAGTGTATGCTTCAATTTCATAAAATTAGGATGATATTGAGATATCTTGTGGTAAGTTTGAAACAATTTTGCGATGTGTTTCTGGATACTTAGCTTTAGCAACTTGATTTTCAAACATGAAAGATGTAAGACGTACTTAGCAGCGAAGTGTAGCGCTGACTGCTTCTCGTTGTTCTTGACCTTGGCGCTGGCCCCCTGCTGCAGGAGTAACTCGATACTCTTCAGGTGCCCCTGCTCGGAGGCGTAGTGAAGCGGAGTACAGCCGAACTCATCCTTGTCATCCAGTAACTCTCGCAGGCTTCCCTGGGGTACAGGACGAAGGGTAGGATTGCAAGGCAAGTACAAAACAAGAAGAAGAGCTATCTACCACCTAAGAATCATTACCTTGGCTTGTCCAGAAGAATACGTAGTACCATGGTAAAAAAAGACGAACACTCTGCTGCAGTATCAAGGAATCTCTTTCTTCCTTGGGACAAAACCTAATCACGAACAAAATTATATCTCAATCCAACCAAAGTTTCTTGATTTATAATGCTGAAATACAAACAAAAGCTGTTATAAACAGCCCTACAATGCTACCAAAGCATAACCTTTTTGGCAAAGGTAATAAACAAGTGACACTGTTCGATTTAGCTTTTCTTGGACTAGAACCACATTAGAACGGGTAATAGGAAAATGACATTCACCGTGGAAGGTTATATCCAACGTACAGTTTTCTTTTCGAGGAGGGGAATATGGTTTAGGTATACGTATTGTTTAAAGTCAAAGCAGAGTTTTTGAAGCAAGTGTTCGAAATCGAACAAGGTGTACTATTCGTTCGAACCTTTGTTCGATCTATTTGTTCGAAATCGAACAGGGGGTTCTATTTGTGCGAAATGGTGTTCGGGCTATTACCGTGCTCAGTTCGCCGTGGAACGTGGCGACTCCCCCGCCCCCCAGGATAGCCAGGTGGAGGAAGTTCCGCCTGTTGAGGTCCCGCAGGTTGGGGTCGGCTCCCCGGGACAGGAGAACCTTCACGGTCCTCCAGGCGCCGCGCGAGGCCGCCAGCAGCAGCGGGGACCGCTCCTCGTTATCCGTGCAGTTCAGGTCAGCACCCTGGTGGGAAAAAAGATTCGATAATGGTCGCAACGTGGTTGTGTGGTTAGTAGGGGTGGGTACCGGTACAGAAAATTCAGGTCCAGGTCCGGTTCAGGTCCAGAGGATTAGGTCCAGGTCCGGACCTGAACCTGGACCTGATTCAGTCTGAAGCATACCAATGGTCCATTTTACTACAATGAAATCAGTTTGGTGTAGTATTAGACTCACACTGGCGTTTTAAAATCCTACAACGCTAACTGCACCTGTACGATTGACTGTAAAACTTGGTAGAAATGACTATAAACTATAATCTTCGCTCTTGCTATTTTCTTCCACCTGCAAGCGCCAAAACGTGTGAATGCCTGATCAAATAATCTGTTAATTCTCTAAAAGGTCCAACATCCGGTCCACCTATTTTTTTCAGGTCCGGTTTTTCTGGACCGGTCCAATAAGAAAAACCGGTTTTGTACCGGTACACTGTACCGATACCCAGCCCTAGTGGTTAGTGTTGCTGAATTAGAATCTAACAGTCCTGAGTTCAAATCCTTGTGCCCTGCGAAAAGCACTTTCTTGTTCTTTATCGCAATCCTTTGTGCACCATTCGGAGAAACTGAGTACAATAATCCCGATTGGACTCTACAAAAACATAGTTCACATGTTTTGCTCCAAGCGATTTTAAGCTTACCTCTTCCAACAAGTACTCCACCGTGCCCGTGTGATCAAACATCGCCGCCCTGATAATAAAGGCAAAGAATGCAAAATAAGAACCAAGCAATAAAGCTATTGACCTTTAGCCTAATATCCAAACCTACAGCGAGTATACTTGCCCGTTTGTCATCTCGGAGAAGACGAACGACTTTCACCGGGTCACTAGGAGCTCTAAGCGCTATAAGATAGCGCATCGATGAAGTGTCTATGTGACGTTCCGAAGAGAATACTTGAAGCTGAACTTTGTACATGCTTTCGCTGATGGAGTATGACCCGATGATGATGATCAATAGTAACCCCATAACGTGTCGGGGCAAATATTTTGCAGAGGCAAACATCTGGCTTGACACCGGGCCCTTACTTGTGCAGGGGAGTCATCCGCTGGATGTCCCGGAGGTGGATGGTCTGCCTCTTCTGGTCTGCCGTCTCCATCATCAGTTTTATGATGTCCAGCGCACCCTGGGAAGAGGCCAGGTGCATCGGGGTGGACTCGTCATCCTGAGTGGTGATGGGGGAAAGAGTACGTTTAAGGTGTGAATAGGTTCATCAGGCTGGTAAATCACAAAATAGCTCAAAATAAGTTATATACCTTCTAATGTGATACTGACTGGTCTCAAACGTGTCTGAGTTTATATACCCCACATCGCGATTTATAACTCAGTCATGTTTGTGACCGCATTCTTCACAATGCAGCAGCAACGCCAGAAATGCGTTGTCCTAGGAAGTGATATTGTTTTCAATACTAGATATTCTTGTCTGTTTTTTGTTTGACCAAACGCAAGGATATCTAAATTTGGTTTACATGTACGCGTAAAATGGAAAAATTAAGAAGTACCTGTTTGGCGTCTATCCTGGCGCCTATCCGGATGAGCCTGACCACCGCCTCCTTGTTCCCGCCGTTCACGGCCGCGTGAAGAGGCATCTGGTCCTGCTTGTTCTTAAAGGACAGTAGGGCCTCTCGCTTGTATCCCTTTTCCTCCGCTGGGGGAAACGTACAGAATCACTCATTATTGAACTAGTTAAACTGTAATTTCCAACACAAAATTGGACTCACTCAAATTTTCGACTGCACAGCATCAGTCTTTGTGAAGGAATGAACAATCCTGACTTCCTGCAACCTAAGATCCACTGCTCACTGGGTCACGTGTTCTATCTGCATAACGTGACGCCACTACAGCAGTGGATTGTTCATTCCTTTATGCTGATGCTGTGAGTAATTTTTTTGTGTTGAAAATTACAGTTTAACTAGTTCAATAATGACTTCTACCAACACAGATGAACTTTCAAGTTAATATTACACATGTTAGCTTATTGAATCATCTTTATCCCCACGTCATATGAGGTATGACTTGCGTTAGGTCTCAGAACGAAAATGATTTGTGACTTTAGCCTGTAAAAGAAATACTTATCTTTAACTTTACTTAACCTTTTCGATAAGTACTTGACTTGACTTGTGACAGATCCTATGTCTTACGGAGACAACACCTAACGATACCATACTCAAGTGACAACTCACTACTACACGTAACACAGCTGTACATATTTCTGTACATATTTCTACCCGAACATTTCGTACGTACGTTCATTTTCTGTTGTTCCGCTTTTCAGCTCTGTTAACATCTGTATATGGAGCTGTATTTTTGTGAGCTTCTGCTACAGTTTCCTTTACCAACACCTGAAGGGTATTGACAGGATAGTAGTGGGAAAAGCTGCACTACTGACAGGATGCTCTATCTAC
>NC_049980.1:30700044-30742544 GCF_000003815.2 Branchiostoma floridae | reverse complement strand
GTGATCCTGGGCGTTGATGTCAACTACAGCAGGGGAAACAACGTGATTAGTAAGAGGAATTAATTTGCAATAATTAGTAAAGAATCAGCAGGAGATTCACCACCTCGGGATGGCGGGGCAACGTAATTAGTAAGAGAAATTAATTAGGAGTAATTAGCAAAGAATGAGCAGGAGCTCCACCGCCTCGGGATGGCCCTCCTTCACCGCCCAGTGCAGGGGCGTCCTACCGTGGTGATCCTGGGCGTTGATGTCAACTACAAGGCAAATTAAGGTCACTTGATAAATGCAGATGCAGAAGCCCCATTTTGAGAGAGATAGCTACGAAAGTTTAGAGGAAACTTTTAATGCTGTTTCATTGTTGTTTGATAGCATACTTTTTGAAAGAAGACAAAAGACGACGCAAACGGCGTTTTTACTCACCTGCAGGTTGCTTGTCGCCAGGCTTGGTCATCACACCGCATACACCTAAAGAGAACAGATTTAGTAACAAAACCGATTGAATATGTAGCTTTTAACAGAAGGTCGGTAAAAGGGGTACTAGTATCTCATTGTCATACGAAACCCTGTCAGAGTTGCTGCGTTCTAAATTGAATTTCTTTTTCGAAATTCTCTTGACTCTCTAATAAGAATATCATACAAAATCATACAATCATACAAAATGTACGAGCATGACTAAAGAGACAACAAAACACACAAAGCGTACGTAAAAAGATTTGTTTTTATAGATGGAATTCGTTGGGCGCGCTGTCCAATCACTGTCCAATCGGACGCAGCGACGTCGCCAACGTACCGCAACTTCAATGAAATACACGCCCTGTGCGTCACATTTCGGGCAGCTTTCGGGAACGAAAAGTATGATATAAAAGGCACCAAACTACACAAGACGTAAAGAAAATAGAGCAGTATAGTCTTGGGCATTGTTTGCATATATTTGTTCGTATACATTTTTACCTCCATGAAATGTCATGGAATGGAGGTTATATTTTCTGTTATGTGTCTCTGTCTGTGTAGATGATCACTCAAGAACGGCTGGATGGATTGGTTTCATACTTGTTGTGTTGGTGGGGTGTGATAAAAGCTTGAATCGATGAGATTTTGGGAGCCGTATCTGTCGTTATAATTGATGTAATAATATCAGAAATCACCCCTATATTTGAGATATATTGGTACAGGCATCGTGCTTTAAGTGGGCTTAGCAGATAGTGAGGTGATTTGTATGACAGCTGTTTGGAGAACCCGGATGTCTCACATACTGTACTGCTGATTTGAGTGACATCAGATTGAAATGCCATTAGGTCCTCTCATCTTAGATGGGTTGGGTGTCAGAAGTTTTATGGGTAATACAGATGTTCTGATTTCGTTACCATAAGGGACAGTTGTTAGTTGTCTCTTTCGTAGCCAATGGTACTTGTTTTTTAGCAGACGGGGTTGGCGCCAAATATTCATCTTACAGTTGGTGTAGGGCTGTCAGAGGAAAGTGTGCATCTCGTTTTTGTACCGTGTGAACAGCTGATGTTATGCATATGACATATTGGTGGAAAATCAAATCACGATCTGACTAAAGTTGGCCACATCTCTTCTTCTTTCTGAGTTTCCCAACTTCCTCCCACCACACCGCTCTGAGGCACATAGTCGAACCTCAATAATGCTGACAACCTTAGACAGTTTAAATGCCAAACATCAAGCTTAAGGAACACCACGCTACCATATGCCGTCGACCTTTTAAACGCACATTACACAATTAAGTGTCACATTTTAATAATTACTAATCACATGGACATCCTCTGTGTCATTAAATAAATACACCACTACTTTCCCATAACATTTATAACCATTACTCTCAAATACAACCGACTATAAACATACGTACCATCCACAAAAAAGCAATAAATATTTCATGGAGGTATGAGGTCCCCGAACTCTAGTTATTTTTTTTTCCGTTTCCACAAAAAGCCCGGCCTGCCCCGATTTGGAAATGTGACGTTGTCCTTATATTCAAATTAAGAAAGCAATTTAGCAAGAGTTTCCCAAGCAAGACATTAAAATTGTAAGTTTTTTTTTTAATATTCATATTGTCTCTTACCACTGTTCAACCCGAGGATGTACTGCATGATGGAGAGCTGGTTATTTCCGGCGGCGTGATGTAAGGGGGTGCCGCCCGTCCGGTCACGTGACTGCAGGCGGGAGGGGTCCATCTGACACAGCTGACTGAAGTCCGCCAGGCGTCCGGAGGCTGCGACCTGAGAAGGGACAAGCTATCAGCCGAGTTCAAGTACATCAACAAGAAAAATAAAAACAAATATACATGAAGAAATGCCAGCAAGAATCATAGTTATCAAACCTAGGATTTGGAAGTTCAAAAATTCGTTTTCTTCCCTGGAACTATGGTCATGTTGATTTGATTAATAATATATCGATGACAATTGAGCATTAATTGTCTTAGGGAATAATGTACAAGTCTTTGATGGTATGATCCGGTCGGGTTTAACCCTAATCTTCCGAATGCAAGGCTAACACTCTACACCCTTTTCAAAATGGCAAAGAGTGACAGGAAAAATTACCATTACTCATGATCAAATTGCCATAACAACTAAGACTTAGGGACAAGCACCAAGATAGTCCGTGTAACACAAACTGCGCTGTCCAGGGATGGGCGAGATGTTAGGTGGGCCGCTATAAGCGAGATTTAATCAGGCTAGCACCCAGATAATACTAGTAGTCTAAGACAGCTGTACAGAATAACTACAGAGTTTTGTTACTGCACTACATTAAGGGCGGTGAGTAAGTAACATTGCTGTAAGTTAGAGTCTTTGATAGAGTAAACGTCGTAATTTCATCAGCGGAATTCTTATCATTGGCCGTCAAAAATACGAGTACAAACCGAGAAGACGTTCAGGTTCGGATCACACAGTTTGTGGCCCCCGATATGCGGTGCGCTCCAGGCCGCCAGGGCCGCAATGGACGGCTGTGACCCCAACTCAACCAGCGTCAGATCATCCATCGGGCACGACCTGGGCTTGATGTGCGGTTTGAACTTACGCACGCTGTCCCACAGAGGCATCTTCGTCGTCTGTTTTCTGTCAACCTTGTAAGCGCGCTCTGAACGTCGTCTTTGCCTGAAGTTAAGGTGCTTGACGACAGGTGCCTTTCCGTTGGTCCACTGCAGTTGCTTCACTGCCGCTGTTTCACTGTTGGACTTGCTCAGAGCGATCTATGAGCCACCCTTACTTACGCACACCGTCCGAAAGAGGGAGTCTGTTAATGTCTGTTTGTCCACCTCTAAAGTGCGTCGACGTTACTTGTAGGTGCTTGACTGGAAATATTCCCTTATCTCGAACCCACTGCCTTTGCCTGTCGGACTTGCTCAGAGCGATCTGTGAGCCACTCTTACTAACGCACACCGTCCAAAAGAAGCACCGTTACCGTCTGTTTGCCGAACTCTTCGCGTCGTAGCTGCTCAGTAAAATCTTTGCTTGGCTGGCCCGTTGTTTCGCTGTCGTTCCCCTTTAGACTTGTTCACAGCGATCTGTGACACACCTTTGAGAAAAACAGGCGCTCTGTACTGAACAGAATAGCAGATGCGAAGGGTTTTTATAACCGTATTGACGCCATTAATCACACGGAATTTATGTCACAATTCCCGCTTCTTTGTCGCTTTCTAAAGGCAGCTCATCTCCAATTCTGCCGAGTCACCGACTGTTGTTACTCAACTAGCCTCCTTCTTCGCCGAGTTCAACTTCTCTTCCCTTTGTGTTTGCTCACGTTTAGGTGACACGAAGTTTCCCATGGCTTCTAGTTCCCCATTGATGTAAACCGTGGCTTTCGTGCCGAATGACTGATGTAGCGTAGACCATGACATAGCTCAGCGCCACCGTTCCGTTTGAAAAAGTAAAGAAAGGAGCGACTCGCTTCCCACGAATGGAAAACGTGCGCTGACCAGAGAAATATGTGATCGGGTGAACAACATTTTTGAATGAAAAAAATAGACATAATGGATGCAAAAATACCGAGAGAACAGGCTGACAAAAGTGCAACAGTGGGGTTTAAGCGCCGCCAAACTGACCATGCCAAATGGTTCGACCATTTGGCGTAGCAGTTATCGGCGTTAGGTTTGTGAGCTGGCGGCCCGTGTTCGAATCTCTGGAGTAAGGAGACCGTTTCTACTCGACAAAAGGCAAAACACATCTGCAAAATGTATCTGTATAAAAAAAAGATATGCGTAGAGATCGCGATCGGAGTCACTGCCAAAAGATCCCATGAAATCCAATTTGGCACTACACATGTTTACACAGTGTAATGGGCAACTGAGTACTTACCAACTTAATCTGCGTGGCAGCATGACTGGATTCAAGCGGGACAGAACAAATCAACCAAGTCGTTACAGTTGTTCACAACCCCTGCTTGGATCTACTATAGCATCGGCATTGAAAACAGGTCTTCCGAGCAGATATATATGCTAGTGTCTACCAGCCTGATTACGCTGCCCATTATACTATTTATAGGGAGAATAATTCTCCAGGGTAGTTTTGCTACCAAAGGAGTTGGACGGCCACTCACCCAGTCTGTGGTATTTCGGTTCGATGAAAGGCAATAAAACCAATCCGCTTATTTTCTGTGTAAACATGTGTAGTGCCGAATTGGATTTCATGGGATCTTTTTGTTACCAGAAGACGTATTTCACAGGGTCCAACAGAGCTTCTTACTGAAGCCGGGTTCACACGTGCGTATATATTCAATTCCGTATGAGGTCCGTATGAAACTCTTAGCCTCTACCAATTTGCTGGAAAAATAGTAGAAATTTGACAAATCTAGACAGAATACACGCCGAAGAAGCTAGCTGACCGAGGAGTATGGTTTGGTATGATATCTGAGTGTCTATATTTGTCCATTTTCTACTATTTTTTTCAGTGACCTGTGGACTGTTTACTAATTCCATTCGGACTTGAATACATACGTACATGTGAACCCACCTTAACATATACGTGACTGAATCCTTCATTCAATGAAGCTACCGTACGCTTTCTTAGATATTTGCTGGCCAGTATCTAATTTATATTTACAGAATATGCTTCTAACCCTTGGTGGTTACTTTGTAAGGCTTTCTATTAATAAGTTAGTATTATCTGTTCCTACATCTACACATGTACAAAGAAGCGAGGAGATGCTGACTATTCTATTACTTTAGTATAATACCTTTGTAACTTGTGAATTTTTGTTTTCCCAGCATCGATGAGTCAGATCTTCAAACAAATGTTTGGTTTCTCTTCTTTCTGTGTGATCTTCTCCATCATGTTTGCTCAAGTGGTCAAAGAAATTGTTCCGCCCGAAAGACGTACAAAGACAGAAATCTACTGGGCACTGAGCTGGTGTAGGCCTGATTGACATAGTTCTATTGTCGCGCTTCCGCTTTAAAATGCTATGTCATGTAGCAGCAGTATACCAGTAGTCTCCAAGCAGAGGTTAGGAAACGGTTTGCCAATTTTTCTTTACGTGTGCCGGCCGCTTGGAGTAGAAGCGGTACGAGGCATAGAAATAAGAACATCATAGCCCTTCCATGGATACAAAGATAACTTTTGTCACTATCCATACATTGCAATATTTACCGGGAGCACTATTTCGATTCTTCAATGATTTTAAAGCAAACTGGCGCATTAACTTTCCATTGACAGGTTCAAGCAGGGTCAGGGCGGAAACGAAATATGAAAGTTTATGACAATAGATATGCACGAGTCATGCTGTTGAATTATTTTTTGGTCCGTTTTCTGTTTTTTTGTTGTCTTTTGCATCGTACTTTCCGTTCCTCGAAATTGCCCCGCTGGACTCCTTTGTGAAAATGTGACGTTAGCATGAAGACATGAAGATTTTAAATCCTTTAGAAAACCGTTCTGTCGAAACCAATTAGAGCTTTCGTAAACGCTAGTGACCTCAAGGAAACTCTTTGCACATGTGGCTGCCGTTTTAATGTGTTTATCCAACTGCATCGCTGCCGACCGTGGCACACATAGAGAAAAAATCTTAACATCATATCCACTAACCGCAAACATGCCCAAATCTTGGTTCTCCTCGTCTTCCTCCTCCCCTCCGTGCGCCGTGCTGAACTCCAGGTCGATCACGGCCAGCTCGCCCTTCCCGCCAACCCTTTTCCTCAGAGGGTTTCCCGTCCGCGCGGTGCTGTCCTTCACGGGCTTCCACCAGCCGGACATGGTGGACACCACTTTACTCTTGTCCCTGAATAGACGAGCTGCTTTCGACATCGTGTTTAGATGAAAGCCTTCAATGCCAGAAGATCCTAATAATCAGTGTCTTTTAAATAAGTTCTTATAACTTTTTGAAATGCTGCGTCAGCCGGAGCAAACTTTCATCATCCCGGTAAATTTTGTTGTATAAATGAGTCCTTACAAAGAAGCATCCCAAAACGTTGTATCGAGAGTCCTCCAACGTTGAAGTAATATAAAGAGTAAACGTATCTGGTGTCGCTTGTAGAACGTTGGGTTACACGTATAGTGGACACAGCGTGCAAGAGGTTTTCCAGTCGAAATTGCAGGTGTTCTGTTAGTACGGTGTTTTTCAAACTCGGGTATCTTCTTTGCGTCGTCCTTATGTAATGTATTGCTCTGTAGAAACAGGGCGTGGCATGTATTCTAATCTCTTAATGCGTTTCTTCGACGGAAAACATGCCCTGTTTTCTTTCATCTTGAGAACTCCCTGTGTCAAATATTTGCCCAACAGGCTTCTGATTGGGCTGGACAAACGTTACGTCACGCGAAAATATTTGATCAAAATGGAGTGCCCTCTTAGAAGTGATGAATGCGGGATTTCGCGAGGATGATACGGGTGGTACATGTACTCATGGGACAGAGCTCAGATAACCATACTATGTCAATGTCACAAGGCAAGGCTTAGTTAAAGAGGATGACGAGCTTCGTATGGTTTCTGTCATGCCTGCTAGGGGCTTGTAAAAAGCCTTTGTCGCCTCACAGAGGATGGGCTACAATGGCCTTTTTAAGGTGCAGTCACACGAGCTTGTATATCAAGTCCGTATGAGTTCCGTACTGACATACGCACAGTATGCAGACATACGCACAGTACGGCCCAAGTGTACTTGAGCTAATCCATGTCAACATGCAACTCATACGGACTTTAATATCGCGTGACTTATCTCTTAAATGCATTTTCCATTGGACGACGATAGCTCAGCAACCGCTGGGCGACTAAACCTTTGCGACCTGGGTTTTATAACTGACCCGGTCCCAGTCTTTAGTAGAAAAGCAATGTTGTATAACACAAAAAAGTATACCACATACGTTCGACATTGATATAGGCATCATCATCGCGCATCCTGTCATTGATAGGTCTTCACAATACAATATCATAGTCGCTTTGTACCCGTAAGTGCATCATAATCTCGTAATCTTAGTATTTTATATCATAAAAAGGAGAACTCAATTATACATGTGGGGATGATAGATACGATTAGATTACTACTGCATCTGTAATGTGGTATAATACCGGTGTCTCTACCATGGTTGCGAAGTCGGGGAAGTAAATTGTAGGAATAATCGTGAAAGGGTGGTGAAGGAAAATATCTATAGGTAACGTTAATGACTATATTAAAACCCTTGTCCTGCGGGCAATCTTTTGGCCAATTTAACCTCCCAGAGCTGATGGTTTCATCAGATCAGTAAAACTTGACCTGTTCTGTGCTGCTGCTGCAGATTTACTCCCCTATTTGATGGGCTTTGCAGTGGTATGCAACTTTTGCATGTGAAATACCCCAAACTCATAACAGTACAGCTCAACATGACATGGGTTAAATATGTCCATCACGTATGTAAACGGGATCGCCAGGACAAGGGGAAGCTTATTGAATGCATTTTTGTGATTGTACACTCTTATTCAATGGTTGTATCATTGTAGCCTTGAATAAAGAATTTTAAAATAAAAGTTCAGTGCGGTCGTGTGGCGTAACTTTAGGGTATTCGGCTCAGAACCCAGAGGTCCTGGGTTCCAATCCTGCCATGCTACCGATCTTGGGAAAGACACTTTGGTTCGAATCCTGTCATACTACCAATCTTGTGTCCTTTGGAAAGACACTTATCATGATTTCCTCCTCCAACCAGGTGTAAAAATGCGTACTGGACTTAAGTTGAAGAGGTAAATGCCGGTAGAAGAAGAGGGTCGGGGCTCTTAATTCAGTTTTTTTAACTCCGGCAAACCAATAAAGTTCATATTCATCTTCTTCTTTATCTCGCCCTCCCAATACCGTGCCCTTTGACACAGTGGGTAACAACTCACTGCCCCTGCAGTCTCAGAACGGCTATGGGACTACTACACACTGAACTTACACATAATAATAGCAATATTACACAGCAGCCATAAGTTTAGCCATTTTGCATGATATTTCTTGTTGATGTAAGCTTTTTTTAATCACCATCATTTTGGACTTATCGTTTTTTTCATACACTCTCCTTTGTATGTCGGTCACGTTTTAATCATAAACCCATTTTGTATGATGGAAATGGCCATAAAATTGCCCATATGTAAGCCTTCTTTACACATCATTATACGTTTGCACATACGAAATGAGCTAATGTTTCCGGTCAAAATTAATCCTCGCTGTATTTGCAAACTCATATCCGAACGTTAATTGCAAGAGAACACAGTTCAGTTCAGTTCAGAACACACAGATACTCTAAAGGGTAAGAAAGAAGGTTTAGTCTTTATATCTATCAGGTGTTCCCGTACACATGAACGAACATTACAGAGGCGTTTGACGTCTTTTTTAATGGAGTGACTAATGGATAGCCCCGTGTTTTAATGATAATTTCATTATTTGTACACATGGCCTTGGGCTAATGTTTTCGGTCAAAGGTGCAGCGTCATGGTGCATGGACAGAAAAATTGGATGTCACTGGATGTCATCGATCGTGAGTGTATATTCATATATGTATGTGTGCATTTACGCGTGTGTATTTGTGTTTGTTTGTTTGTTTGTGTGTGCGCGCGCGCGCGTGGTGTATCTCAGGTAGGTTATCCAGTCAATCCATTGCTAAAAATTACCTGAATTAAAGCGGAAATGTTTTGGCTGCACGTATCTTAAAGTCACACAATCCAGTAGTGTATACCAGTAGAATTACTAAATCGTCGATTGCACTGGACATGACTATGATGGCGATTTCTACCGGCAAATCAGTGGTTCACTGTCAGTGTCAGACTGTAACCTCGATCCCTGACACACACACACACACATACACACACACACACACACACACACACACACACACACACACACACACACACACACACACACACACACACACACACACACACATATATCTATACCTATATATATCACACAGTCAGGTCCGCACCCATTCTGAGCAATTACACAATCATAATAGCTGATACACAGCAAGCCTGAGTCAACATGCTGTAAATGGTGTTTGTCTAGTCACTGTTGGAACAAAACCTTCTGTCCATGTTTCCTAACAAATTGAATGAACGACATGATTACCCTTACCTAAGCCCTTTTAACCAACACTACGCAAACAGAATGGCACGGTAATTGTATAATTTCCCGTCCAAATTTTGCTAAATCACGAGGCGTCTTATTAAACAATGCCATGACCTCGCGTCACCCCGTGGTGAATTATTTGCGGTTAATTACCTCCTTTTTGTTATCGTATTTCGTGTGTCACTGAGATTTACGTTTTATGGCATCTTTTTAGTATCGAGAGTCTGTACAGTCTCATGATCAGAAAGGATTAATCGAGGTGCAGAGAGAAACATATCTAAATTAAGTAGACACGATTGTTTGTCTTCTAAGTATCAATTTGCATAAAACAATAGTTTTCTAACACCCCAAAATCGTGACCATAGCCTGTTCCAAACGCAAGAACCGGAAGTTCCGCTGCAGTACCGATGGAAGTCGCCAGGGGCTCAAAATCTAATCGTTTTCAGTGTTAGTCACCAACACACCAAGTATGAAACCAATACATCTAGCCATTCTTGAGTTATCTTGTTGACATGTTGACAGACACACACATACACACAAACACACGGGCACACACACAAACGCCAGTGAAAATATAACATCCACGTAATAACTTAGGTGTAGGTGTGTCACAGTGTGTAGGCTGAGTTTGCATTTGTATGTAAGTAGTCTTTGTATTTAGAAATGTGTGTGTTCATGGTCACGCTTGTATCTCCGTGCGAGAGTCTCTCTCTTCCTCTCTGTGCGTGTGTGTGCTTGTATGTATGTGTGTGTGTGTGTGTGTGTGTGTGTGTGTGTGTGTGTGTGTGTACGTGCACGCGTATATGTGTTTGTGTGCGTGAACGACCTCGTTCACGTGTTCCTTTTATGTTCAATCAAGACATGTCCAATATTCCAATTTCAACATACACCTCTTTGTAGGAAATGTACGATATAGCAAACTACAAAGGATGAAACAATCCAGTGTTTGCCAGTCAAACAAGCTTCCATTTGCAAGTAGTCATCGCGCAAATACTAACAGGTGGCAGACTCACAGCCGGATTTGTAAACACCGCATGAAAGAGCTGGCGAGTCTAAAGCTAAGGACAAAACCTGCCGTACGTGCAATTTGTCCTTACGTATTTTGGGGAGGCCATGACCGCCACGTATTTATGAAAACATTTAGGCTGTACAGGGCAGGCGCGTTGCTCTTACTTACACGTACGGGGGGCGAATCCGCAGCCCGAGGGCACACAAGTTTTGCCTGCACGTAAAGTTCTACGTCGTGTCTGCGTGTTCCAAAATCCGTCGGACTCCCTACGAGTTCGTACGGAGGCGGTACTTACCACTTACGGATCCCAAAAGATTGCCCACGTTTTGGCACGTAGACAGCACGTATTTGCACGTATGGCGGGTTGTGCCCTTAGCTTAAAGCGCATTTTGGGGCCACAATACGGCCTCTCCATCATTGAGTGAATTTTTAGGGATTGGTCGATCTAAGATCAGCGAAAGTTTCAAATTTGTTACCTATCACTCGCCTTATCCTACCCTTCAAGGCACAATAGTGCAAATATACGACGTGCGGATGTGTTTAATGCGTTCTTGTTTAAATATTCCATTCCCCTACGTGTCAAATAAAGCATATCTAGCACATCCAGGACATTGTACTCGTTTTGGCGGAAGAACTATTCTCCTAAAATAGCTGTCCTAAAAGTGATCGAACCAGTTGTTCTACAGGATTTGTTAACATGACAGAGACAAAAGACCGGTGTTTACATGTCCTGGCACGGACGGGTTTTGATGGGTTCTTTGTTGTTTTACAACGTGTAATCATTCAATCAACAATCTGTAGCTGTTAGCACACGTCATTCAACTGAAAGCTATTTACGCCTGTGGCTATCATCTACAATTAGATGCACCCCACGTCTGCTTGGAGAAATTACCAATCAAAAACACATTTCACCAATTCAATTAATTGTGAGATCGATACTAATACAATAGATTTTGGCACATGGAGGGGCGACTCTAAGAAGTTCAAGTTAGACTGGTAAATTCATATTTCAGAAAAATAGAGTAGGATAAGAGAACACATACATCCCAGCCATCGCTGAGCGGCCTCTTCAAATTCGAAAGTGTGTTTAACTCGTTTAATGGATGGATGAATGAATACCTCTATTTGACATATAAATTTATATACCCATCACGTTAAGTACAGGTCGCAACAGAATGATAGCTGACAGATGCATGAAATATTTACAATGTCAACCAACTCAAGAATCATATTATACTAAGTGAGTTCGACTTCTTCTCGCTTCATTGCGCATGTGATACTGATACTGAAAATGTAGGAACCGATTTTTTTACAATCAAAAGTTTGTCTAAATTCACAAGAAATATGAATTTGTCTGTATTACTCAGATGTATGAAGTGGGCAAACGTATTTAATAGACTGACGCCTCAAAGCACCTCACACCGGGAAGAACCTCTTCTCTTTTCAACAAGTGTGGTGGGCTCTATAACGTACTCGTGTGTGGCTGCCCTCAATAATGGGACATCCGTGGTTTCTGAGGGACGTAACTAACCGAAGCCTTGTACTTATTTCCACCTGAGTAGGGAGAAGAAACTCTAAGGCTTCTGAAGTGCCTTTCCCAAGGGCACAACATCGTGGTCTCCTTGAGATTGTCTCCAAGAAGTTCTTGATTCTTTGCAAAACACTGTAAACATCGCCCTACACGACCTATCATAACACGACCTGTCCCCAGCATGGCAAATTTATCTAAGTCTTTTGTCCCGTGATAAGAGATAAGCTGACTGTTTACAGAGCTATCGGCAAGCTGGGAAGTCAACACACACTATGAGTATTCCAAAATCACAGCGTTGCCAATCTACTTCAAGCACTGAAAGTTAAGAAACACTTATAGTAGCTTAGTTTACCTTTTCCCTCATAAGACCACATTTGGCCATGTGTGTATTCAGCCTCCGGGCGTGAACACGCAATAAAAATTTTCATTATTATTAAATGAAATAAAATCAACCTACTTTAAAAAGCTGGTCATTCTTTCCCGAAACGTTGGGATCTGCGTCTTGTTCGTTTTCTACTGCGTCTATGTCGGAGACTGGCAAAGGGTTCCCCTCCAGGTCGACCATAGTGAAGCCCTCGCCCTTGTGCCTGTGCGGCCGGCGGCCTGCGAGCCGAGAACTGCCGCCGAGGAAAGTCCGGAGTCGCCCCCATTCCTTGAGCTTCTTTGCACTGCGTCCGTTGCGAGGATTTTCCTCCTCCATGGTGTTCATACCACCGAAATATTACAGTCTTGGTATATATCGATATGACACGCACTTTTAAGTCATCTGAATGACCTTTGAACCGCATCATATAGTGGCCCAACCACCTAATTAGCTGAAGCAAGGACAACAACACAGGTGGGCTATACCATAACGAGATGGAGGGAGGGGGGAGAGGGGGAGGAACTATTGTTGAGTAACCAACCTCAGTGTCTCTTTAGCTTCCCCAGCATGCTGTGTCTGATATTGGATTGATATGTACCAAAACGTGTCTAGGTTCTGTATCCAAATACAGAGAAAAGTTAGTATAATCGACGTTGTTTCCAAATAAAGAATTGTCCACTAGGGCGGCGGCCTTGAGCGAACACTGTGCGACCTAAAAATTGTCCAGAGCACTCAGTGAGCGAACAACAATCGCCAATGTCACTCAGGTGTCTCTCGTAGATCCCCTTAAGATTTTTTTAACATTTCAAGTTTGAGTCGTTGAACGAGCGCTCAACGATCGCAGGATAGTTTCCTCTTAAAACAGCTTTTTAACGGGTAGTGGCGACTGCGCGCTGATTTTCTGCCGCACCTCGGTCGGTCAGCGATCGCCGTTCCTTGGAAAGAGGTGACCTACGTAACGGACCTGACGTTTTGTTATGTAGCATTACCTTTCAACCCAATACATAAGTCATTCATAGGACCACACGGTCGGACCCTTCCGGTCTAAACTGCAAGTCATGCGACGTCACTGTCAACTAGTGCCCAGTGACTACTAAACTTTAGCATTCAGCGCACTGATAATGACCGGATGTAATTATCATTTTTTTTGGTGTGCATCATTACTTATTTATCGTTCCCGTGTAGCTTAAGCTTGACAGGGGAATTTCTTTACAATCGCACCTTTTTTTCACAAACAGGCCAACTGTACGGTTCCCTCTTATCCATTTCATCCATGGCAGGACATGTGGTTAGTGGTAACGAGCCTGCAGGGAAACAGATGGACTGGCTGCCCGATGGTAGGCACAGAGTGGGTCGACCACATGTTAACATTGAAGACAATGGTTGAAAGAGTCTACCAGGGTGTACTTCAATGTCAGCCATGAAGGATAGGTCGTGCTGGAAAAACTTTGTCTAATGTACCTGTGTTTACTTCATGTCAGTCAAGGGTCCATGTATATAGTGTGTTAGCACGTTTTGTTTAACGTACCCGCGCCGTGGCGTTAAGCTGATAATGGTCGGGATGTTTGACCCTGAACCCAGAGGTCTCAAGTTCGAACCCTCTGACATGTCACTGATGTTGCACTCTTCACGCGACTTTTCTCATTCAATCTAGGTGGTAAAATGAGTGCCTGACTTTGGTTGGGGAGGTAAAAGTTAGCTAAGAAGTGGAATGCACTCCGACTCTTAATGCCATGCTCTAGAACAGTGGCCGGATAACAACCTATTTCCTCTTCGGCCTTTTTAAAAGCGTTATAGGACTACCATTTGCTTTACATTTACTTTTACCTTACCCGAGTAAACAGGCACAGACAAAGGCGCGATTTGACTTGTTTACATTACGAGCATTGTCAACAGTCCCACATGTTCGGGTGAAATGGTAACAGAGGGAACCAAAGATCCCTCACGATATTTCTCAAGAAAATATTGATCTTATAATTATGGTAGACAGACGTAGACTGTTTTACGTTGTGTGTATCAAGTGTATCGATTGGAATGCATTACGCTTGGCCAAGTTTGCACATTGTTATTGATGTACATCATTTTGTCATAACCCGATGCTACAATGCATTGTGCATATGAAATCCCATACAAAAATCAACTGTGTCTTTCCTAGCTTGCGCAAAGAAACTGATAATGCAAAAAAAGCAAAGAAACTGAGAAGGAAGTATAATTCGGCTAGTTAAGTCCCCTCGGATGGACACAAGTCGGAAGTCTCGTGTTTGAGGAGAGGCAGACTTCGAGCAGATTAAAGAACCCACAATTGAAAAGAGAAGAGTACCATCCCGGTGTGAGTGGATCAAACCTTACAGTCCGGTCTTACGCAGCTTGTACTTGAATACCTAATGTATATAAGTAGCTTATTACGCCTTTATGTGACGTAATGGTTAGTCTATGTACTAGTAACACAAAGACTGCTGTCCGGGTCTGTAACTGGCCCCTCCCCACACTAGGAGGCCGGTGTATGTTGGGTGGACTGCTATAAGCGAGATTCAATCAGGCTAATGTTTTCTGAAACAAATCAAAAAGAAGAAAAGAAGACATGATTGAGAGAGAACACCCACCATAAAGATACGAAGAGGACTGTCACCGATACTACAGGCCTCCCCGCCATAGAACATCTCCATCTTTAGCGAGGCGCTACTCCGGATCTGGTCACCCGACATGACCGGGTCGTTCCCTTCGTCTTCCCAGGCTATGCGGTTCGCCTGCCGTCGTCTTGTGCCGTGCAACATGCCCAACAAGGCTGCTACTGCTCCTGTTAACAAACACACCAATAAAGTCTGTAGATAATATCACTGGGAACCGTCAACAAATGTGTGACTGTATGGGTACTTAGTAGTTTCTGGGCAACTATGTGACCAACAGAAGTGGTCGAGGGCTTACGTAAAAGAACTGTACAGTGTCTGTTTTTACAGGTCGTTTCGCTACGTTTTTAAGGGTTCTTTTCGCTACATGACTACTCGTTTCGCTACATTGTCAGTTTGCAAAGGTCGTTTCGCTGTTCGACAGAAAAGTCGCTTCGCTACATGAAAAAAAAAAGTTGTTTCGCTACATGGCAGAAATCGTTTTGCTGCATTGAATGCCATTCCTCTATATAGGTCAATGACATAAAACGCCGTTTTTCTATAACCGTATTTCCAAATATGAATGAATTAATTACACCTGCCTTTTCAGTACCAATTGTGTAATGGGGATACTAGGGATAGCGCGACTTCCAGCTAAGACAGTTCATTGACCTCTGTACAAATATAAGGGATCGCAATAGTAGGAGACGATTTACAATGCTGATTCAGTGAATGGCATTCAGATGAGGCGAAGAGACTTCTGGCATGTAGCGAAACGACTTCTGTATTGAGGCGAAACGACGACTAAAGCGACCTGACAATGTAGCTCAACGACCGGATGCCTGACTGTCATGTGTCGTCGAATGGTCGAGTATCTAGGCTGGCGGACTCGAGATGGAGAGGTCATCACGGGTTCCATCACTGGCATTTCTGCCTAGACGTTGTGCGCCTGAGAAAAGCACTTGACACGACTTTCCTCACTCCACATCCTGGTGTAAAAATGGGTGCCTGGATTTTTATTGGCGAGGAAAGTCTCTATCAGGCTGACTACGCTGGCTATTATAGGAAGAATAATTTGCCAGGGGAGTTTTGATAGCAGATGAGTTGGCTGGAGGGGAAACATATACCTTACTTAGCATAGACTGATCACTCCCCTGGTCAATTTTCCGATTTTTTTCTTCCAAATTCTACGATCCCCGCAACCGCGTAGGAAGGCTTGGTGGAGGCTAAAACATGCGGCGAAAGAAAAGAAAATGTTCTGCCTTCCAAAGTACCGTGCCCTAGACACAATGGATATTAATAAGCCACTGTTCTTAGTGGATGAACAAGATACGGCCTTGAAAACACCATGGGGATATCGTTACCCTTTATACTTTGTCTGTTTTCTATGCACAGGACAAAATAAAACATACCCATTTCCTTGCCATGCCCATGTTTCTGACACTTAAAATCGTAAGACAAAGACGTAGCGACGTCATCATTCAATTTGAGAGCAAATGATTTGGGGTATTGATAACAGATTGACATCAACCAAGTAACTGAGACGTTTCTTATTCAATAGTTGTTGAAAATTTACCCCCAATGGTGTTTATATTAGATGGAAGGCCAGTGTTTTTATGTCAGCGAAAATAGGTCATAAAGCTCTGGTTCACCTTCTCCGTAATCTCCAGACATATCTACCGGTGGCATAAGATAGTATCAAAGCTGGCTAAGGAGTACAGCTGGCCAAAGGGAGTCTTCAGTCATCAGTGGTAGCCAAATACACTCCTAGGCCGGCTTCACTCCCCTGGCAGCTTTTGATACTATCTTATGCTACCGTAGGATCTTCTTGGAGATTACCTTCTCCGTACTATCTAACCCCTTAACTAATACGAATCTGGTGCCAAAATGGCTGCCTTACAACTTACAAGAAAAGAGTCAACCTAAAATCTGCTTGTGGTGTTCGTTTGCCTTTAGACGGGTTCACACGTGTGTATGTATTCAAATCCGTATGAGGTCCGTATGGAAGTCTTAGCTTCTACCAGGCTCAACAGGTAGTTGGAAAATATAGCCAAATAACATGGCAGAGGAGTTAGCTGGTCGCACACCATACGAGGGGCGTGCAATTAGTAATGGTCCTGACCCATTTCCCATAGCAGGAGATTAATGAAACTTGGCACAGTTATTAGTCTTTCTCTTCATAGGAATCACCCAGAGTTATGCATTTCTCCCATCGTTTGATGCAGCTCTGGACACCGATTTTGTAGGACACCCCAGGTTGGTCCTCCAACTGATGCCTCATCAATGGCACAAGAGGGACGACCAGGTCTGGGAACTGTTTCCACAGACTTCCAGCCACGTTTGAATTCAGGATGCCAGCGTTTTACAAGGTCATATGATGGGGCATCATCACCATAAATTTCATTTATTTCATCAAAAGTCTTCTTTGGTGTGCGTCCTTTCAAATACAAAAACCGGATCACTGCGCGACACTCAACTGGTTCCATTTCACACCTGGTCCATTTCGCACCTGACTAAGTTCAAACACCAGTAAATCAGAAACCACAATTAGTTCAGAGCTGTCTTTTGCAACATAGAGATATGAATTATTACACATACAAAATTTCATTTAGATCAGACAACTGGAAGTGGGTCAGGACCATTACTTATTGCACGCCCCTCGTACTCCTTGTTTGGCATGTTATCTGTCGGTATTTCTACAATTTCTACTATTTTTTAGCAACCCTCTATTTAAAATGGTTAGCACACAACCCCCCTCTGAATCAACTTGGTGTCTGTAATTCAGGCCACATTTTTACTAGACAGTGATCTTAATCGATCGACCAAGTGTATGTTCGATTTCATGATTGGAATACGATGAATATAAAATACATTAGATATTAAGGTATCTTTTCTAAAAGACAACATAACACATAGAATGTAAATAAATGATTCTTTGTTAATGGAATTCGTCGCACGTCGCTTGACTGTCCCAGTCTCTAGTGGTAAAGGCAAATGAGAAAAAAATGTCAAAAATAGACATCAGAAGACCCTCCCCCCCCCCCCCCAAGGAAAACAAACGTGTAACATTCACTGAGGGCAGGTGTTTTATGTTCGGTGATAAAATCCCCCGGTGTGCAGTAATGTAACCAGACATAAACCTGGTCTAATCCCAGAAAATATTGAATAGGAAAGAGGCTTTTCTATCACGGCACAGAACAATCATCTCTCGGCCATCCGGAGGCAAACGTTATAAATGCTACATAAAGCGGATTAAAACACTTCTGATGATGATCTCTCTTGTCATTTCACACGGTTTAAGAGGAGTATTACGTTATCAAGAATAAACGCTATCAAGAATGTTCCTACCTCTCCTTCTTCCTTTCTGGACGGTTTCTTGCATGATAGGTTTGGCTAGCCCACTTAAGTTTATTTGCCAGGAAAGTTTGGACACAATATGATGAATTTTGCTCGCCAAGGGAAGATATTTACCTTCAAGATTACGGACTACCGTGGCCAATTATTCGCTTTATGAACAACCCCCTATGAAGGTCTGGTAGAGGCTACCTCATGGAGCCGAGTTTCTCCTCGGACTGTCTAGACAGTGTCAGTGTTGTAAGACCATTTCCTGTCCACCAGTATTGTCATGACGAACTTGATCCTCAGTAGTATAGGGTCTACATTACAGGCTTGTTTTCTAAAATTATGGCAGATTTTATCCAAGCAGAAGACCCTGGAATTAGTCTTAATTCTGTGGAAACAAGTGTACATGACTCACATGACCGTGCAACTTGTAGAGTACTAGTACTGACGGAGATGAGCAAGGGGCCAGTCACTGGCCTTAGCATTTAGGCAGGCACGCAAGGATCCAAGCAGCAAGAAATGTAGGAGCGTTCGTATTTTTCTTTAATCATTAAAACAATCTAATATTTTTCTTAAATATCATACAAAAACAAAGAGATACATTTTGAGAGGCTTTTGTCCCGTCCCTGCTCTTCCTCCCGCCATTTTTAAGTTCTTTAACACTAACGCAAGTATCGTGACTAGGGGGTGGGTACCGGTACAGGAAATTTGGGTCCAGGTCCGGTTCAGGTCCAGAGGATCAGGTCCAGGTCCGGACCTGAACCTGGACCTTATTCAGTATGTGAAAACTTGTGAATGGACATGTACAATACTCAAAACAATGGTCCATTTCACTACAAAGGAATCTGTTTGGTGGAGTATTCTACACATACTGGCGTGTTAAAATCCTACAACGCTGTCTTTGTACGATTGACTGTAAAACCTGGTAGAAACGACTATAATATCTACTCTTCTTTGCTCTTGTTATTTTCTTCGACCTCCAAGTGCCAAAACTTGTAAATGCATGATCAAGTAATCTGTTCATTTTCTAATAGGTCCAACATCTGAAAATTTTGTACCGGTACCCACCTCTACTCGTGACAATGATATTCACCTTACCTGTTTTACTGCCCATGGCTCTTTCACTGTAAGGCCTTCACACCAATTGTCAGATTGTAGGCACACTGGGCGAGTTTTTTTTTTCTGAACGCCTCTAAAGTGACTAAAATCTGTGGGTCCCTGACCACTGAGCTGGGTCCACAGGTGTCCCTACTGCCGGTAAACGAACGTTGACTGAAGCAGGCTAAGTAAACTGTCCGTTTATACAAGTTATCCAGTTGGGAATGCTTGAGTAACTGCTGTATTGTGTAAACTACAGGGCGTGGTGTCTCATTTCACAGCTAATTTGTCGAAGAATGCGTCTCTTTAGATCGTTCCTAACCCGATAGTACCCGCTGCTGTTTATACTTTTCATTAGGCTTGTCTTTCTCTGTGATTGATGTTGTTATTTCGTTCACCCCAGAACTGTGGAACAAGGGAAGAGTGTTGTATCAATGTGCAGATGCGTCTCGCATTTCTTAAGCCCTCTGCTTCCAAAAAAGAAGTCAAACCCAACCTGTTTAGAAATAGCCAAATCTAGCATTGGAGTAGAATATTGTCTATAATTGTTCATTGTCACTTGTATATCTCCTATGTTTATACCATGCACATGCAACTAGCCCTCGGGTATGAACTTGCAAGTAAACTTATTCTATAGTATGGAATTACCTTGGCTTCGGTTTAATAGGGCCGTTCATTTTATTGGGCGTTAAATCAAGATGTTTGAGGAGAGCCACACTTATCAAAAGGAATAGGGAGACTAGCCAGTGTGAGTGGCTCAAACCTACAGTGTTTTGGGGCGCACCTTGGGCTGTCGTATTGAAGTCTTCTGTAGTTCCGGACCCTCGCCATTGATCGCTGCAATTAGCCACAATTCGCAAGAGGTCCTCACTACCAATACCTGCGTCTGACAGCTGACAGAAAGCGTATACTTTTAATCAAGGGCGTTATACGGAAACAATTGCTGTAATGCCGAAACCTTCCTAATTAATCCTGTTAGTAATAAACAAGCTTTCGTCTCAAATCCCTTTTACATTAAGGAGAAATAAAGGTTGGGCCACAATTATCCCTGCGTCATCATATGATTTTAAGCCAAATGACGTAGTCTTTGGCAAGGGGTTGCTTTCGCTTGGAATTCCAATAGTCCAATTCGCGTGGTGGTGCTTTTGGAAAATCCCATTCTTGTATGTGGGTTTTAAACGTATAACCTAGTTTTGTACAAGTAAATTTGGCATGATTGAAATCTGTAAATGGTTGGTATGGTCCATGTTTGCAAGGGGTTGAGATGGAGTGAAATATACTGTATTTCCTCGACAATGTGGTCAGTATTGCTATCATATAAAACGCAATTCGCAAAATCACAAAGTTTCTTCCTTCCATTGACCTTGGAAACTCGGAGTTCGTTCACCAGCTGACGTGCCAATGACTAAACAACGAAAGGCGGGAACTTGTGATAAGTATAACATAGAATCCGGACAAACATTAATAGCCGTTAGAAGTCACCGCAATACCGGACAGAGCTTGTGTACCGAGCACACCGTGCCCCAAACACGTTTACATCTCACAGTTGCCACCTTGGTCTTCTATGAGACAGCTGGCCCGTTCACTAATTGTCTATCTGACTACATGATGACTGACACCTGTCATAGGTCCGTGATGATGAGCGTCTGGGTTTGCCTGTGTCTGATACTCACCTGGGCCGCTGTGTTCGTCAGTTCGCAGGTACCGTTCGCCAGCAACTGTAACTTCGATGGGGAGTTTCTGTGCGGATTCGTTCAGCAAAGCGTTGGTGATGACTTCGACTGGGAAGTCGGCTCGGGTGCAGTTGATGCTCTCGGACTGAGCGGTGATCACACTGGAGGGGGTAAGTACGGATTACTTACCACGCTTGCCTATAGAATTTACCTGTCGTATCTCAAACACAACTAAATAGTCACTAACGGAGAAATATGTGCCTAAATCATTTGAAATTTATCTACTAAATGTATGTTTTTGACCAGATATTCAATAATGATGAATGAAGTGCGGATATATCCGATCGACGTTGGAAACCGTGAAGCAGACAAAACCATACATCGTGTCACTATCGACCATATATATGAAAGCAAAATCATCAATTAATTCATATACATGTACATAAAAACAAAATCATCAACTTATTAATCCTCCCCGTCTTGATTATCGCTGTTTCCTTATTCAGTGGTGATGTTCGTACATCTATTTACCAAATGCGCTCATTTCTGAACTCTACGACAGTGTTATTGTATATATGCCTATTACTTACGACGAATAGTTCATTGCCAGGATGTTCTCTTTTATGCGATATATTTCTGTCTTCTTACATAGCGCAAACATTAAGCAATGCTGCATGGTCAATTTAGATAAAGCGTGAGAGAGTAACATGTGGTATTATTGATCTTATTGGGGCACCTGAGTTGCGCCACCAACGGTAACTATGCGTTTTCTTTCAACGGAATTGCTCTTCGATTAATTTCTTTTTAGGGAGTTATGCTTACTTCAACACCACCGGCAAGACTAGGTCCCAAACCGCCATCCTGCGGTCCATGCAGCTCGCGTCCGTCACGCCCCACTGTCTGACTTTCTACTTCTACATGGCTGGGGCTGACGTCGGTTCTCTGGCGGTTCTACAGCAGCGAGTCGGCGAGGTATGTTCGTAGCTGTTAAGATGCTAGTAGTGTAAAAGTGGATAGATGTGATAATGTTACACAAGTGGCACTGGCCACCCCTGTTACAGTATGTTGTTATCATTTCATGTTATCGGATGGGCCGACTACTCTCTTTTCACAGCCATGGGCTGAATTGCAGGAGGTTGCAATAGGCGGTGCTAATCGCAAGGGTCTGGAGCGAGCTGCCATTCGGCGCCACTCAGGTGACCTCAATGCGACAGTAATTGGCCCAGGTGCAGCCATGTGACTGTATGTTTTGAACCACTCACACCGGGAAGGACCCCTACTCCTTTCGATAAGTGTGGTGGGATCTTAAACGTGTTCGAGGTGTGGATCTCATCAAACACGGGAGAATTTAATCCCGTCATTCCACAACTACACTCCAATATCAGGAGAGGGAGTGAGAAGAACGATTAGTAGAGTACGAAAAGTGCCGAAGATTTGTGCAAATTTTGACTTATTGTTACTTTTTATGTTCAATTTCAATCAGCAACAACGAACTGAGCTGTGGTCGGCTGAAGGAGACCAGGGACACGGGTGGAAACGCGCCAAGGTTGACGTCACGTCTCCACTGGACGGTGGCACACCGATGGCCTATAGGGTCAGTACATATAATCAACGAATCACAAATGATATTCAACTTCAGAGGTTTTTTTGTCAAACTGCGAAATGAGAATTGACAGCTGAAGCTTTCGTTACGATCGTCTTATTTTAGTGTACGAACTATTGATCCTAAAATTTATGTTGACAATCATTGTCATCTTTTGCTGTCCTTCTGAGCTAAGTTAGATGAAAGCTAAATAAGACAAAATAGTGGTTTATAGAAAATATGAATATTTTTTAGATCAACTTTGACGCAGTGGTCGGGTCTGGACAGCTGGGACTGATCGCCATAGATGACGTCGTCTTTGTCAACGGGTCGTGTGACAGTGACGGTAAGGCTCTATATAGCTAATCAAGTTGAAAATTATACATTCACCATGCATAAACTTAACCAGACTTTACATGTAAATAACAAACAAACACCAGTACCAGTTAGTCCCATACCAATTCGCTTGGACGAAGTGTGCCGAAACACCTACAACCAACCACAACCGGTGAGCAAATATATGCCGTAAGTTGACAACTATCTATAATTGCATAAACAGAGCTTCACACAATGCCTATTTACCAAGCACACTTCATATTAGACCCGACTGTGGTGTTTATGCACGACGTTATTATCCCGACCACGACAGGTTGTAACGTACCGCTTGGTATGGAGAGTGGGTGGATAACAGACGACCAGATCACCGCATCGTCAGCCGACGTGGATTTCCCGACATCCTCTGCGCGTCTCCATGGTAACGATTGCTGGATACCTTCCATTCCTCAGAGTTCCTGGCTGCAAGTGGAGTTCGCCACTACTATGATCTTAACTGGCATCAGGTTAGTCTACTAGACAATTGATATAACAGGTCAGAATTGGGATCCAACTATAAGAAAATACACACACAGGAAGTCGATTTACAGTAGTTCAATTTTATGTCTTCCCCGGTTGACTGAAGTCAAACATGTGCTGTCTTGTAATGTTATTTACCGCAATACAATTTGACTATTTTATTATGTGGGTAAGCAATTAATGCGTAAATGAGTAAATGTATGTGTTGATCTTCTTCTACGTGAAATGTACATTTGATAGGAATGGAAAAGGAAAACATTTTGAATACCATTGATTTGTCCTCTCCATCTAGAACCCAAGGCTTTAGGACCGGATGGATAACCAAGTATAAGATCGAGTACTCCGAAACGCTGTCTTCAACATGGATAACATGCAACGCATTCATAACAACAGACCAGGTGATGCATATTTTACTCTTCGATTCAGAATATCTTCGACTGAAATGCCATATAGATCACCAGTGTGATAAGAACAAATATGAAAGGCTGTAACATGTTTTGTCTTTATCTATATGCCAGCAGTAGATAGTATAAAATGGTATCCAGGTACTCTAGCCTGCCTCTATTGTTGCACATGGTTTGCGCGCCACCGTGCATTTTGATCGAACTTGCAATAGCTGGACACATACATTTGTATCACGATTAGCTGTCTGTAACTACGCGGACAAATTAAAACGTACCTGACCACTTCCAGATTTAACCATATTGCATGCCTGACAATACGTCACATCCTTTCATGCCCAGCGCCAGTACATTCCAGGCACATGGACTACTAGGCAGTAATGGTTTTGGTTAGTAAGGCCCCCTTTCCACTTGACGGCGCTCTCACCGCGCTCTCGCTGTACGGTTTGCTTTTGCTGAGCGCGGTGAGAGCGCCGCGGCGCCAGAAAAAGCTGCTCTAGTGGAATCTCTCCGGCGACCCCAGCGCGCTCTCACAGCGACGAAAAATTCAAATGTCAGCATATTTTTATGAGCTAGCAAAGGTTCGAAAGATTACTCAACGAATTTCAGAGATGAAAAACGAATATTTTGACGCATAGTGTATTTTGGTATCTTTGAAGTCATCCTTTTGCGTCTAACATAACATTCAAAGCATAAAATCCAGGCCGTGAACAAATCCAATTTTGGTCACTGTACAGTCACTCAGACTGAAATATACACGTTTGTCTTGCTGATATTTTCTTAAATTTGTCATGTAGCTTGTTCACCATAAATTTATTATCATGCCACGTTATAAGCGTAAATCATACAACACTGAAACTTGAAAATAGGACTTCAATAATATAAATGTACAGATGAAGACGAAGAAAACCTAATGTCATTATGTTGAAATTCAAAAAGAAGTTGAGAAATGATAAACCTTTGTTTCTTTCAACCTTAGTTATTCCATCTCAGTTTGTTTTATTGAACATTTTGAACATTTCTCCAGGTTCTGTCTGTGTCAAATATACTTCTTCACAAACCGCGGTTGAGAGCGCAGAGCGAGCGCGGTGAGAGCGCCGTCCCAGCTAAATAGGTATCATAAACCACTGTTGAGACCTCTTGCGCTCGCCGCGCTCGCTGTGCGCTCTGTTGGCGCTCACGGCGCTCGATGTGCGCTCTCTTGGCGCTCTCTCTGCGCTCATCGTTGGATCGCCGTCCACGGCGCTCTCACGGCGACTGTTTTGAGGAGGTTCAAAACAGTCGCGGAGGTGATGGCGACCGTGGCGACCATGGCGCTCCCACCGCGCTCTCTGCGCGCTCCCATGGCGACCTTGGCGATCCCACCGCGCTCTCACCGCGCTCTTCCAAATTTGAGGTCGCAGAGAGAGCGCGGTGAGAGCGCCGTCCCAGTGGAAAGGGGGTATTACGACTGACAAACAATAGGCCAGCGAGGAGGACGGACCGCGGGCCATTTCGCCATGGTCCTTGCTCGATACATACAAGTAAATGCAGACCCTGTTTTGATATGTATTTCTCCAGCTTACCGGAAACTCTGACGCAGACAGTGTGGTAGAACACCTGTTCACAGGTCGGATCCAGGCACAGCGCATCAAAGTCACACCTTTACAGTTTCACTTGCGGCCCTGTCTCCGGATCGAAATCATTGGATGTGGTGAGCAGCTAGACATAGTTATGTCGTGATGGGGTCTCAAAACAGTACAATCCACGCAAAAACTATCCTAAAACATGTCAATAACTCTTGTATGGAATATGTTAGTTTGACAACTACACATGCACGTGTGGGCAACAGTTCTACGGGCGTAACTGTGAGCATGGTGGGTTCCGTCCCTGCTATCATTTCAGAAAGTCACATTACGTTGGTATAACAAATGTCTATACACACATCCAGTACGTAATCACCTGCTGATGATTCGGTGACCGTCGATCTGTTACCTCTAATGACTCTGATGATAACATAATCTTGTTTCGGATGTTCTTTAGGAGATTAGGGACATGTAAGTACATGTCCTGCTATATATATATATATATATATATATATATATATATATATATATATATATATATATATATATATATATATATTGCATCCATTCAAAGGCAACTCATATATATATGAGATAGCCGGAAGTACTCCAGCTTTTGTTGTTCCTGTCCTGCTGAGAGGTTATATACAGTAGTCAATGGATAACAGAATCTCACTGAGTTTGAGAGGGAAAACTCGAATGGCTGTAACGCTGGATGGGTGTTCATTCTTTTTCTGTTTAAATGCCAGGTTTCCAAATGTTTGATTAAGTGTAACAATTATCTTTTTGTGTATCACATTCAGCTTTTATTCACGGCGAAAACGTGGCTCTCACCAACTCAGTAACAGAAGGGTACATCATGTCACCCAACTACCCGAGCAACTACCCAACTGAAATGGACTCTAATTGGATAATCACTGCGCCATCGGTCATCCAACTGGACTTTGTTGATACTTTTGACATTGAATATGGCCCTAAGTAAGTGATTGATACATTCATACTATAACAGTCGATTATATTTCATTTTATTGATTAGCTCATTTTTATGCTCTATGATTTGCATGGTGCTACCAAACAATGATTATGATGAAACGATTTTGTATGATATGAATTCCCTCGTAACAATTCAGTCAATACCAGTAGTCAAAGGACGAGCTTTTTATTAAACTGACGTCCCGTTTTGTACGAAACATTCAGTTGCCCGTACGATTATGTGAGAGTCATCGATGGATTATTGAGCACTTCTCCCGTTTTGGGCACATTCTGCGGAACCGAACTCCCTCCAATCGTGAGGGCGACCGGCAACGCCATGACAGTTCAGCTCCATTCGGACTACAGTGTGCCACGTACAGGCTTCAAGGCCAAGTACAGCATCGGTAAATAGTGAACAGTTTGTTTTTATCCATGGAAATTTTACCTTAACCTTGGTATTGAGGCCCTCCAGACCCTATAATACATAACTGCATGAACCTAACATATGCAATAAAGGAATTTTGACCATTATGTCGATGGTGCCCTCCAGCCGGCTTTCATTGACATTTAATTGCTTAGCAGTAACTGAAGGTATTGCTCAGAACTAGAGAGTTCAGTTGTCTTGAGAATATACTGGGCAGGTCATCCCAAGATGCCTCTACCGGCCTCTACCAGCCTTAAAGACCTGTATGAAGAAAAATGAAATAACGACATCATACGTAACACAGATTACTATTGGTTAATTCCGGGTCCAACTCAACAACAGAATGCACAAATGACGAAAGTAGGAAGTTACTTCTCAATATCGTTTCCTTGTTCCAGCTATACCATGCCCTCCCCTGACGGCCCCAGCGAGTGGAGCTCTGAGTCCAGTCGGACCGCACTACCACCCGGACGTGGTCACGGTCACCTGTAACCAGGGTTATGTGCTTGATGGAGACTCTGATTTGACGTGCCAAGCTGACGGTACATGGAGTAATGCTGTTCCAACATGCACACGTAAGACAGTTCAACGTACCATAACATCTGTTTTAGACATACATATAGAAGATGGTCAAAAGTATGAAAACAATTGACCTTTTCGTCAGAAATAAGTGAGTTACTTTAAAATGACCTCTTATCGTTTAAAATATGGGATAATAAGCTACCTCATGGTAACATCGTTGGTAACATGTCAGAGTTGAAGTCTCCTGCCTGGTTATCTTTTATGTATTGTCAGGGGTCTTCAACTTTGACATATACGCACAACGCATCACACTGCACTGCGCACTTGAAATCGTGAACATGCCTATTGGTTGCTACTGATAGCAAAAACGGTAAACATTCGAATAGAGTCAAAAACGGTAAGGAATGTGGTTTGGGCTGGAGATGAGGGACACCAATAACTGCGTTGTTAATTATTGGATAGATGCGATTTGAGGTATTCTAGAGTCGTCATTTTTTATTGAGGGTTGTAAGTTACGTCTTGTACAGAAGCCATTTGATTACAGAATCACATTGTACTAGTATTTGACGGAGGGTTAATCGGAATATGTTGCACGGTTGTAATGTTCGATGGGTGCTGAAGATGTGTGTTACAGTTATCTATTTGTGTCTCAGTTTCAGCTTGTCTTCACGGCGAGTACCTGGCTCTCACAGACTCAGTAACAGAAGGGTACATCATGTCACCCAACTACCCTGGCAACTACCCAGAGAGAACGGACTGTTCTTGGACAATCACCGCACCATCAGTCATCCAGCTGGAGTTTGTGGGGACGTTTGACATTGAGTTCTATCAGGGGTACATGTATCTGTGCTTTGTTATATCATCCTCTCAGTAGTCTCACTCAAAAAGAAAATGCGTTCTCTTATCTAAAACTCTATGATCTTTTAAAATTTTTGTCAGAAAGTATAGTAACTCATTTATAGATCAATTTAGATACCCATTCTCATTCGAGTTATAGTTGTCTGAAGACTCATGTTCAGTCGCTGATGAAAGATATGCATGCTATATAAAACGTCGGACTCTGTAGACTATTTATCCCGTTCCTACATGATAATTTATTTTGCATCGCGTAATGTTCTTTCACAATCTCTAACCTTCACTGATGGATTTTATCTATCATTCTAACTTGGGTTTTAATTGGAGTTTCATTGCTACTACTTGAGATAACCCATGCTTATCACACTTACACAGTATACCTTGTGTCTCATAGTTTAAATTGCGACTACGATTGGGTAAAAGTCTACGATGGACGAATCAGTCCTTCCTCCCTCTTGGGCACATTCTGTGGAATCGACCTTCCTCCGACCGTACGGACTGTCGGTAACGTCATGACAGTTCAGTTCCACACAGACTACAGTGAGCGACGTGCAGGGTTCAGGGCCAAGTACAGCATCGGTAAATAGCACATTTTTGACGCGAAGATTACATTTATTAATTCATTTATTTATTGTGCTTCTAATTCACCATGACAGCATAGGGTATGGCCAAACAGGTATAAGGACCTATTGAAAGACGCCATACCAATCGCCGATCGGCATGCGCAATTAGTATACAATTTACGGTGCAAAAACGATCGTGATAACAATGTGGATCGAATAACGTCATGATCGCTTTGTACAGCTTCCACATCTAACGGAACTACTGCTGGTAATAACGGAACAAGTGAGACGGCAACTAGCACTCCTCAATATACAAACAGAATTACCTCATATGTGACGACCAGAACCGCACAGCACGGAACAGTCCTAAATGCCACTTCACTCGCATCGGAGGCAACCCTCATGACGAACTCCACAGTACCCGGGGTACCCTCCGAGAAGCCGATTGTCACCATGGCGACTGTACCTTCGGTCGTAGAAGGAGGCGGCGAAGGTAAGAATTTATATCCCTGTTTATAAGTAGTTTTGTCTCACAATGATATTTGTCTTTTCATGAATTTTCGTCTTTTGATTACCAGCTAACAAAAAAAAGTCCAGCTTTGTCCTCAGTCTGAGTTCGACCGCTTTTTCGACATATCAGATAGTCTATGTTGCGCTATTTTGGCCTACAGGACGCATAACATTATTTTTAGGGAAAATAAGCAAACAGGTTAGCCGACAATGATGTGTAAAAACTTACAATCAGCTGAACTAACGGTTTTGGCAATAATGCATATGCTTTCATTAATGAGATCCATATACTAAGTTATATTATTGGACGTCGTTGATAGTTAGGCATCCAGGCAACAAGATATGCTAGATAGCAGTTTAACAATTGCAAACAACTCAAAAACCTATCCGGTAACTGCTATGTGGCATATGACTAGATATTACACTAGCAAAAATTTGACCTCCAATATTGCATTAATCCTAACAGCATGCCTAATCTCTACTCTAATAAGAAATGCGCATGTAGAGAAAATCTGTCATGCTTATTTCTTTTCCAAAGCCTTCGCCATGTTGGAGTGCACGGGAGAGTACATGCAGATCGTGTTCAGCCGATCGCACCTTCCCGGCTTCGATACGGGCAACCTGCATCTCATAGACCCATCATGCAAAGCGACCGGAAACGCCACGCACATCATCCTGACTGCTCCATTCGAGGGATGTGGAACTGTCAAGACGGTAATTTAATTACTATTTGATTAATCTCCAAATAGATGTTGGGTGGAAGATTGTTTTGCGGTGTTGTCTGACTGCATGAGTTTGGTGACAGTCACCCGCATAGTTTGATAACTTTACACTTCCAGCCGTCGTACTTGTCGATTGTCTGCGGAAGCTGGTGTGGGTAGGTGTCAGAGACGCTCGGTAGCAGAAAACGTTACGATCGTCCAACCACACCTCTACTTTGAAATTGATAGATTGCTAAGGTCACATTCGTCCAAGGATTTTCAAATAAGCTGTGACAGAACCAACCGCCGACAGGAATATAGACATCGCTAGCCTGTTTTTGCAAGACACATTCTCGACAAAAAAAAAAGCTCTGACATTTTTCGATCTTACGATAACCGTGTCATAGTAACGTTACTACAGTTCTCCAATGTGTTTTTGATATGTTGCACGATGCACATGTTTATCTAAACGTTCCAGTCGCTGGAATAGAATTAGAATTCAATCACACTGAAAGGGGTTCTCATATTATTTTCTAAATTTATTTTTCGTCATTTTGCCCGTAGGACACTGAATCAGAGATCATCTACTTCAACAAGGTCCTCAGCACCGACAACGATGGCGTCGCCTTCATCACTCGCATCCGGGAACTCGAGGTGCCGTTCGAATGCCGCATGGACTCACGGGATACCTTGAGCGCCATGTTCAGTCCGCAGATTGAGAAGATCTTCTTCTTCAGGTCGGCTCATGGGAAGTACAACTTTGACATGCAGCTGTTCACGTCAGCCGGCTTCCAGCAGCAAATAGGTAATGCTATCTTCAATATTCATTCTGAAGTGATGTTAAAGATTAACTGTAATTTCCACAATTTGGTCGTCCAAATTTTCGAAAGTTTGCATTCGAAAGATCCACTGCTCACCTACTTACGAGATCTATCTGCAAAAGTAACATCATAGAAGCAGTGGGTTACTCAAAACAAGCAGAAGAAGAAATTGTCAATTCTAATACATTGAACTTTTTGTACATCTCATGAGTCTTTTTGAGGTAGTTGCAATTGTGGCTATAGTTTTGGTTGTGAATGGTTGTGACAATGAATAAAGATTTTGTTATTGAATCATTCGCCAATCTAATGAAACCATTAATTGATCTAAGTCTTTTTCCCCAGACACCTTCCCGTACGTGGTGCAGCTGAACCAGCCGCTGTACGTGCAGGTCCAGGTCCTGACTCCCGACCAGGATCTTCAGCTGTTCGCGGAAAGCTGCATGGCCACTCCGTCAGCCAACATACTGGACCCCATGTCTTACACATTCATCAGCGATGGGTAGGCATTGCAATACATAACAATATGTAAAATATTCTTTAAAACTTTGAATATATACTTTATCTTAATCGACTCAGTGAAGAAATTATGAAAATAATATTAAAGCATTTGTTGTACTCTAAAGGATGTCATCCGCGGCAAGTACTAAATTTAGTTGCTGAATATCTCTTGCTGTGTACGATTCCCAAATAGACACGGCTAATGGTATATATATATATGTGAGGGTAAAGACTCCGATCTGGTACAATCGGCGTTTCTACCGGCAGAGATCCCGATCGGGATTTTTGTCGACAGAGATTACGATCGGTATCTCTACCGGCAGGATCTCTACCCTGACATATATATATATATATATATATATATCCTACTGCCTTCCAGAACTTGTAGTTCTAAATATACTTAATATACCTAATATACTAAGTATACTAAATACTAAGTACTAAATATATTCAGATTAACTTCGTCGTTTGTTTAACTGTTTTCTGATGACTCCAGATGCCCCGTAGACAGCACCTTTCTGTCCGTGTTCTCAAGCAGCCAGAAACAGGAACGCTTCAGCATAAACTCTTTTGCTTTCGTCGAGGACTACCCTGAGGTAGTGTTCCTTGTTACGAGCTCAAATGTTTTTCTATCTTTTAAAAAATCCGCACATACATAGGTATTCTGAAATATTATTTTGGTTCCGTTTAGCAGTACGAAGGACAGAATAACAAGGTTCTTTGTGTATAACCGAATTACGTAGCCGACGTTTCGGTGACCGTCGGTCATCTCCCTCAGTCCGCGGGGTAAGTTATATTCGTTGTATTGAAAAGTGGTATGTAGGGATATCAAGTTTACGGATGGTGGTTTCACATTGAAATATGTTTAAAAGTTTGCTGTTTGAAACCACCGTCCGTCGCCTGATATCCCTTAACACCCTGTTACAAAAACAACGGAATCTGATGTGGTTTAACCCGTAGATAAAGATGAAAAAGCTTAAGCTTTACAAAAACCTTTGTGATCCGGTGACTTAATAACTTCATAAAAGCAACAAATTTCAATGAGAAAAAAAATAAAACCCCGCAATCTATTCACAATTGAAAAAAAAAGAATTGTGACATAATAAGCAATATGACTTTCCTACAGGTGTACTTGCACTGCACAGTGATGGTGTGTAACTCCACCGACCCGACCTCCCGGTGCGCCCAGGGCTGCCTGACGCCTCCAGCCCGACACAAGAGGGCTGCTCCCGAAGCCGAGCCGCGGTACAACGTGTACAAGGGTCCCATTATGAACCCGGGGTACAAGCGGCCTAGTGACGTGGGTATGTACAACAACGGTGGTCAAACGCCTTTTCAACTTACTGTTCAAATATTAGTCCATGGGTCAACAGACATGTCGTCACCACTTTGGACCCCGGGTAAATTATCTTTGATCTTTTTATAATATTGAAGGTCTGTGGTCTATATTTTGACTATCAGTGTCCAAGCGTATCACAATGTAAATATACCAGGAAGTATCGTCCTTCAAACAAAGGTGAGGGACACAAACTTCGACGTTTACTAAGGGCTAAAAGATCCGACTTTAAATGGTCATAGAATATATTGAAGCATAATATCCAAAATAAATCAATATGTTTTGTGATCCTGTTATATCAATTAGTAGATTTTGCCGGCCTGTAGATTTTCATTAATGAATAATTCAGGCTCAAATATTAAACGAACCACTCGTGATGTTACAGACACGTGACGTCAGCAATAGGTCAAAAGTATAAGAAATTTACAATTGGCCTTTGTGCACAATCCTGTACTCAGAATTTTCTTTGACTTTCCCCCCACAGATGTTGCAGAAGAAGTTGAGGATAACCGTGGAGCCCGCGTTCCCCCCGGTGTCGTGACGTCACTGGTTCTTGCTGTCGGGCTGCTGCTGTGTGCTGTCGTCACCTTGGTGGGCGTCATCGCCTACATGCGCATGCGCACAGCCCGCAAGGAGCTCTACATGGCTCTACCGACTGATGACCTGGAGTGAATGACCTTGCTTCTTCTTAGCATTTTTCCCATATATGGCTTTATTTACGTGCATTGTCTGATGCAAAAAGGTCACAGTTTGACCTATCCCAAATGCCCTTCTGGGATAGAAACGCGATGCAACGTTTTTGACTTCTCCCAGTAGTTAAACAATATGAATGATTAAAATTCCCTTTCAGATATCACGAGTATCTAGCATTTTCTTACTTTTGTAGTTCTTTCAATAATGGAAGATTTCTTGTCATGTCATTGTAGCTAACTTGCATGCATTATTAGATATGCTAACTTTGTAATGTAGACAAGAACACAGTGACGCTGATGCTGTACCGCAGTCCAGTGTGATGAAGTGGTGTAAATTTGGGCCATCAAGTTTAGAAGTTTTTTTTTAGAAAAAGGCTATACAATGTAAGTTTACAGATGTAAACATCACAAGACACGCCTGAACTTTCCTTGCCCCGTCGTCTTGTCATAAAAGTGACAGGTAAACGTTTGTCTCCCAAATACTGGATGTGTTCCTCCAAGTTTAATAGTAACTTGGGGCTAACTCATTTTATAGTGGGGATTTCAAAATGGCTTAGGCCTAAGATGTAGCAAGGTTAAATAAAGGTTGAAAAAAAGGAATGGTCGGAGGGAGCAATAAATCATATCTATTACATAATGTAGTATCTTTTCGAAAAAAAAAAAACGATGCTGGAGTTTAATGACAAGCAGAACTACTCAGGAATCATTGCGCTCACCTCTACCCAACAATCGTTGCACTTGGAATGGTCCCAACAAGGAAACGTTTGCGAAAAACTTCGTTCGCAACGGTCAAAACTCAGAGCTAACATCGCAACGAGTCATCAACAAGAAAAACTTCTTGGTCTCTGTGAGAAACCTCTACTACGTTCCGACAGCAATATGGCCTCGCCGTATGGGCCAAGTTTAGGCCTAATATCTCTCTTAGCAATCTGGCTGGTAGTGGCATCTTTGACAGCAACCGTTGCAGGTGAGTCGAGACGTTTCTGAACCTTAGAAATAATGCATTTTTCTTTTCAAGTTATCCGCAAATCTACAAGATGAGTTATCGTACACATATGTGCTTGCACAGCAAGAAAACGAATATTCAAGCAAACTTTCCGACAGGATTACTTGTTTGCAGCATATGCAGATTTAAGATCAATACCTATCTTTGGCAGAGGTGCCATTGTTATACACTTGAGGTCGTTAGAAAGCACTAGTTTAACAAGTCATCTTTAAAGCTTATTCTACTTGCCGGGAGGCTTCCTTCTTTTATGTATCGGTACAAAAAAAGATGTTATCTTTCCTTCACCATAACCTTAGCCCTTCTGATATCTACCCGTCCTGTTTAAAGATAAGAAGAAGAACTTTATTGCACGACAACTGTAGAGGATACAGTGTTTGGCAGCTTGAACATAGAATACATACAGAACAGAACACTACATGAGTTACTAGTATCTAAAAATCTAAGAGACTAATCTATTTTACACATGGTATATAATATTTACAATCAGGCTATCATATGCAATGTAAATATTCTGCAATGATTCGTCCACTTGTTTGCACAGGAAGCGAGAGTACTGACCCGTACGTCACCCTGGGTTGCTGGAGGGACACTGCTGACCGCGCCATTCCGACACTCGAGGGGACAGATCCACGCCTGGATAACAGATATTACCCGGCCCGTCAAAACCCCATAGAAAAGTGTTACCTGGTCGCCTTTGATCGCGGATTTCGCGTGTTTGCTGTACAAGATGACGGGGCATGTATGGGGTCTGCTGATGCCCACAACACCTACAAGAAGTACGGACCCTCTACAGCCTGTGCAGCGGACGGCGAAGGGGGGCCTTGGGCGAACGAGGTCTACCAGATTACAGGTCAGACGTCGAAATGTGTTGTAGATACTAAAGAAAGTTATTTCATTATTATTCCAGCAACACAATAATGTAAAAGCGTCTACTAAGCAGTTATGGTTCACCCCAAGATAATGTAAAAGCGTCTACTAAGCTACTACTAAGCAGTTTAGGTTCACCCCAAGATAATGTAAAAGCGTCTACTAAGCAGTTTAGGTTCACCCCAAGATAATGTAAAAGCGTCTACTAAGCAGTTTAGGTTCACCCTAATTATTTACCCAAGGCAAGAGCAAGAATTAAGTATGTTTGCATAACTCGAGAAGCTGTTGATGGCTAGGCTACATTCAAGCCTGGCAGGTCAGTCAGAGGGAATAGTCATCATCCGGTTGATGTGCACTGTATTGAGAGTTACATTGGTCAGGGAGCGATGTAGATTTCTACATGTATTTGCGTGACGTTTCTCCTATTTCCCCAACGACCATTGGACTTACCGTCACGTACTATTCAAGAATTTACAACAACCTGAGAACTTTAATCTCCGGCACGTAGTCTCCTTTGCATAATGTCCCCCAGCTTGTCAAAAGTAAAGGGCAAGTGACAATTCGTACACAATATGTGTATCTTTCGCACCCAATAGCAATTATAACTCTCCAATAAGGGTGGCAATCGTGCAATTATTCATTACAGTAACAGAGATGTAAGCTAACAGCCAACACATGCGGCAGGTTGACATATGTCATATTATAAAAGGTAAGAGTAAAGAGGAATTGCTATATGGCGTAACAGGTGACAGCTTTCACCTATCTATTGTTCAGTGCAGAACAAAACGTCATTAGAGCCTGATACAAGCATGTTAAACCAGATGTAAATACCTGATTTCTTTGTCGCCTGACCCAATTGTAAACGAGAAAATTACCAGCGATATACAGATGAGATGAGCATCTGGCTAAATTGTTATTCTGCCCCATGCCAGAAACAACTTAATTAAAGTTGTAGGGACCGGATTGTTATATGGATATGGCACAGACGATATCAACACCTGAATCGAGACGGCATGCTAAGATTCTGATTTGCACCGTTAGCGTCTTATCATACCGATTATCCCCCTTTGCCCCAGCTAACGTACCCGAAGAAACCACCACTTTTGTCAACGGAACAAGTGAAACAGCGCCCCCTACCGATGTCTCGAACACCACAACAGCACCTGTACAGCATGAGACAGTCGCAAGTGTTACGTCAGCTGTGCCGGAAGCAACCATCATGACAGCATCGAGGGCACAAACGGGGGAACCGATCTCTACCAAGGCGTCAATAACGTCAGCTGCAGAAGACGAAGGCAATGGAATATTTCATTTATATTTGAATGAAAATGAAATATTTGATTTATGAAGACGAGGGCAATGAAATATTTGATTTATGATTACGAAGGCAATAAAATATTTGAATCTATTACTATTACAATGAAATATATATTGTTTTAAGTCTTTAAAAATCAAACAAGGGTGTAAAGTATTTTCGAGTCGAAAACTCTATCTATATTTTTCAAATGTTCCTTGAATATTCTTTTAAAAGTCAATCTAGAATCATGATTTCCTTGATATTTGCTGGATAGCGATTTACTGCAGAGAAGGTTTCATTATAAATTTACATTTGTTTGTTTGGACTTTGTTTATCCATAAAAGCTCATATCGGCCCATAGGCCGCTTTTCAATGAGGTTATGAGGGAAGAAGTGAGGGTCAGATGAAATGTATAAAAGATGTAGAATTTACATAATTCAAATTCCTATATACTATCTACTTTCTTTTAATTTATTCACTCCAGTCTGCAATAATCGGGTCGTTCGGTGTAATATAACCAGCTGCTACCGCGCGGCGTGCCTGCGAAGCTGGTGTGTTGCGCCGAACGGCGGTTATTTCGGCTATATAGATACAGATACAGACTTATACTTTCCACCTGTTTGTACAGGAAGCGAGAGTGTTGACCCGTATGTCAGTTTGGGTTGCTGGAGGGACACTGCTGACCGCGCCATCCCGGTACTCGAGGGGACAGATCCACGCCTAGATAACAGATATTACCCGGCCCGTCAAAACCCCATAGAGAAGTGTTACCTGGTCGCCTTTGATCGCGGATTTCGCGTGTTTGCTGTACAAGATGACGGCCAGTGTTTCGGATCCGCTAATGCCCACAACACCTACAAGAAGTACGGACCCTCTACAGCCTGTGCAGCGGACGGCGAAGGGGGGCCTTGGGCCAATGAGGTCTACCAGATTACAGGTCAGACTCCCGTAAATGGTGTAATTGACAGATAATAATAACTTAAGTACCATACCGCAGTTTTGGGTCAATACCTTGCCTGCACATCATGGAGTATCCATTCTTGCATGGGATGATTTTATATTTCACATTCAATTTTGGAACAATCCAAGAACATATTAAGGAGGAGGGTGGAGTGAAAATTGCTGTTTGCTTATAAGCAAATACCAGCTTTTCTAGTATGTCATATAATCACTTCATGAATTGAATGATTTTCATTTAAACTTTTCCAGCTCCCTTTGAGGATATCTGCCTGGGTACCACTACTTGCGACAGATCAGGTAAAAACTAAGTTCCCTGCATTTGTAACGAAAGTCCAACAAGGTCGAGATACTAGAGATAGAGAGTTAGAGTAAGTAGAAGTACTCTTACATTTGCGTCATACGGAGAGCAAACTCGATTGCTACTGAATATTTCCTGATTCACATCTGCCGCTTAAATTCAAGGTTAGGTAGTTATAATGGTACGGAAGGTATTATGTATACTGTAGAAATATTCTTTGCGTCAACTTTCTTGATCAACATGATTCATGTTGCAAACTTAACGTCCTTTCTAGCTATTAATGGCGTACAAATGTTGAATAATTTCAGGCAACAACAAAAACAGCGGATTTTTGGTCTGTGTGTAATTGTGTAGGTCTAGAAGACCTTACGGATCTTGCTGTACCTTTGTCGTATCAATAAAGATTGTCATATCAAGCTAAATGTGTACTTTTGTTGTATCAATGCAATAAAAATCATTGTTCTATCCGATAGCTGGGGCATCCTGTCGTGCCTGGGGAGACCCTCACTACATCTCGTTTGACGGGACGAGAACAGACTTCATGGGGACCTGCACCTACACACTGGCGGAGAGGACGGAAGAACCGGCCTTCAGGGTGGCGGCTAAGAACGAGCACAGGTGGGTGGAAGCTGAAATCTAACTGGACACCGTCTGTTGATGGTTCCTTGCGAAAGACATTCGCCAACTGGTTCCAATTTGTCGCAAATCGGCGCCAATTAGTTACCTAAAAAGGTGATTTTTTTCAAAAATCTTAATATGCAAATTTGCATGAATGGGCAAGAACTAGACGCTTACTGGCGTAATCACGGCAAAGTGCAAATCTATTTTATATTAATGCTAATCATTGTATATTGCAATTGGCTTTTGATTCAGTTGTAAGTTATAACACCACAATTTCCAATAAAGTTATATGGTATCTAATGGACTGAAACTGAGGATGTAACATACCGCCCTTTTTTTTATATTGTTTTGATTGGTCGACGTCGTTTGGACGTATGATAATATTGGATGAATGCTCTACCAGTATGATAACCTCTTCCAAACAGGTACGGGCGGACCCACGTGTCGTACATTAGCAGGGTCACTGTGGAGGTGTACGCACATAGGATCACCGTGTCCAGAAACAACCGGGTTTCGGTAAGACGAACACCAATCTTCATTTTTCTGGCATTAAAAGATTCACGTGATTATCATCAAAGCTATTTGACCTGATCAGTGATTGGTCCCGAAAGTTTGACCCTTGACCCCACAGTACCAAGAGATGCCAAACTGTCAGTCCAACTGTGGCCCTCGTCTACGACGGACCTTCCACTCTTTGCCTACCACCGCCAAAACAGAAATCTCGTCGCCGCTGAGGTCGGTCCGGGACGCCGAAGGGACCTCGAGGGTTTAGCGGTATCGCCGGGTCGGTGTACGGGGGACATTGGTCCCCCGGAAGGTTTGACGAGATATTCTGTGTTCTCTCGTGTTTCAATTACCGTGTGTGCTTTCAGGAGTGCAGAGCTACGTGTACCGTCCTTGTTCTTGCTGTGCTGGATGCTTGGAATTCTGAGAGCCGGCTCTATTGTTCTAACATTTGCATTTCTATCGCGTATTCGTATGTATGAGTTTTTAGCGGCTCGAGGATGGCCGCCTTACACCTTTTTTTCGTTTTACAGCTTCAAGCCCTTTTCTCCTAGGCCGGGTCGAGTTTAGGACTTTTTTAATTCACGCTGGCGTTCTGTTCTGCGTGGAGCTGAGTGATTCTTGTGTGGTTTCGTGACTTTGTGTATGTTTTTAGCAGCGTTCGACAGCCACATCCAAGCAGATAGTTGGTGCCCACGTGGCAAGCCGGTGGTTCTCTGTCAAATTTCCTTTGTCGCCATGTTTTTTGCATCCTTTCTTTCCTCTGCAAAGGAAACCTGTGGGTGTTGGCTTTTAATGCTGAGGTGTGGAGCAGAACGAGAGTTTCCAGATTTTATGTCATTTTCTGATTTTCGTGAATTTTTCAGGCAGGAACAGAGGAAGACGATGGCATGGTCCGGAGGCTGTGTTGGGGTTTTCTGCTACCTTTTGTTTTAGTTCGCATGTGTATGAGTGCGTACCTGTAAGGCGTGGTGACTGAGTTGTGACACGCGTGGCCCAGTCCTAACCGCGTTCGCGGCACCCTAGACCGTTTGTGGGAGGGCTTGGCGGTGTGGAAGATGCGTATGTTTTAGACTTGTCTGTCTGGGACCGGACCTGTTGCCGGGCGCCCGTCCCTTCCCACTGTCTCTTGGTTCACGTGTTGTTCATGCAGGTCTGACGCTCTCCCCCTCCAACAACAGGGATGCGCGGGACACACCACCACCCAGAGCCGGCACAAGCCACCATCAACCTCGCCAGATGTGTGGCCCGCTAGGACCCGTTGGTGGCCTGCACAAGCTTCAGCAGCAGAGAGGGCTCAAGACGCGCCAGGAAACCTGTTAGCCGGACAGTTAGGCTGTGATGTTTTATGTTGTGAACCATGTTCTTTGTGCCGAACTTAGCGCTACAAGGGACAGTGGTCAGAGGATCAGGGTCGACTGGCGCTCCAGTCCCCGACACCGCCCAGCCCCTGCCGGTCAGTTCAGCTAACCCCGCCGACAACTCAAGGAACCGTGAGTCATTTTCCCCCTACTTTTCGTGAATAGATTTTGACATGTCGTTCTCCAGTGCGATGGGGTGCCGCGGGATGCTGGAGGGTTAGGAACTAATCGAGCAACCCTGTTTTGAGATTGGTCTGACCAAGAACGTTTTTTGGTTTGACGCCTTTTATAGCACGGCAAGATATCATTCAGTGCGATGGGGTGCCGCGGTAAGCTGAATGACCCAAAAAGTGTGCAGTTTTTCTTCAGCTTGGTGTGACGTTATCCAGTGCGAAGGGTTTTCCGCGGAAGGCTGGACGATCCGAGAAATCTGTGTTCTTTTAATCTTTTTCGTGATTTGTTGTGATATCATCCAGTGCGAAGGGGTTCCGCGGAAAGCTGGATTCTTGGAAAACCCTAAAAGTTGTGTACGCTCTTGTTTGACATTCAGCGATCTTTATCCAGCGCGACGGGGTTCCGCGGAAGGCTGGATAACATGCTATGCGGGAGTGTGCAAGGACTTGGTCCGGACTGAGGCTTGGTTATAGTGTATGTGGGACACGGGCATTAGGAATGAAGTGAGCAATATGTTTTGCGTTTTTTTTTTTTTTTTTTTTTTTTTTTTTGAAATTGTGTGCATAGGATTTTGTTGTTTTTCGGAACATTGCGGATTTCGCCAGATGCACTAGAGAGCTCCTTTTATGGGACATCAGAAGGGCGTGGTTCCCAAAGTCGCCGAGAAGATAGGATAGCATTCGAAGAATTTTCTTTCCTTCCTGTTTTCGCTCTTTTTATGTAACGTGGAGAAAGTTAGATCGGTATTCTTGGCGTTGATTTTCTCAGTTTTCGAAGCGCGCGCTGCGGCCGATTAGAGTGGGTAAACGTTGTTTTGACGAAGTTCAGAGAAGAACATGATGAAGTGTGGGGGACAAGTTGAGAGAAAATAAGAAAGGGTTTAGATGTGTAAGGGGAGAAGAAAGGTGAGAGAGTGTTGTTAAGGACGGGAAGACGGGAAAGGGATGAAGATAGGGAGTGATTTATAACAGTATTCAGGAAGAGGAAAGGAGCGACTAGATACCTTTGGAAAGTATCATAGTAGGGAGGCACTAGGGGACAGGAAAGGAAAGGCTCAAGAAGCCAGAGAGGACAAAGGCGGAAGACGATTTCCGCATCACTTCATAACGGAGGGGCCAAGGACTGATTCAGGACAAATAGGATACTATTTGACCTGATCAGTGATTGGTCCCGAAAGTTTGACCCTTGACCCCACAGTACCAAGAGATGCCAAACTGTCAGTCCAACTGTGGCCCTCCGGCTACGTCTGGAGCCTGAAACGACCCACCCGCCCAGCCCTCGTTAAGATTTCTGTTTTGCGCGGATGGTGACGCCCGCCTAGGGCGGTCGTCTCAGCGCATAGGTGACTTTAGGCTCCAGACGATTTCCGCATCACTTCATAACGGAGGGGCCAAGGACTGATTCAGGACAAATAGGATACTTTTTGATAACCTAGTAGGTTATTTGCACTGCATGTAGGTCGCTGTTCAGATGGTCCCAACGAATCATCATATTATAAGGTACTACTATACTAAGCCCCGACTGTTTTCTTTCTAATGTGATCTTCTTTGCTTTTCATTTGTACTTGATTTCTCTCTCTGTAAAATATGTATGCTTTTTTATGTAAGGGGTAGCGTCAAAATAAATCTTGCACTTGAGTGCGCTACCTCTTTGTCATATTGTATTACAGTTTAAATGCTTGAATAAAAAAATTTAAAAAAGCCCCGACTGTCATCATGGGATACAGTATAGAAGCTAACCATATCGTGTCTTTGGTGGATTAGCCCCCTGCTGTAGTATTATCTGTGCTTATCAACGTAGCTGTACATGTGTGGCCTAGTGACTAAGGATGAGGAGATGGGTGCCGCTCTATACCCCTTATGATGTGGGAAGGACGTTAACTTTTAAAACTTTGTTGATAGACCAAATGTGTCTGATAAAGTAAGGATTAACTTTAACCCTGTTTGATAATGTACACGTAGGTCAATGACGTCCCAGTCAC